>NW_011962214.1:0-2675 GCF_000949405.1 Vollenhovia emeryi
AACACACATATCCCAAGATCCCCAATCGCAATTAATGATGAGCGCAGTAGTTCGTGTCAAGAATGCTTCCGGAAATTTCATACAGTGTCGTGCCTTATTAGATACCTGCGCAACAGCACATTTCGTAACGGAGGAGTTTGCCCGAAGTATAAGGCTACCGGTACGTCCGTGTCGTATTCCGGTCGGCGCGATTGACGACATGAACACCACATCGAACGGCGCGATTGAATTTTCCTTTCACTCGATTCACAATGATTTCCAGAAAAAACTTTTATTTTTGATAGTTCCAAAAATCGCAGAAAGAGTTCCAAACGCGACGTTTCCACGCGAAACCATTAATATACCGCCGAATTTAAGCCTAGCAGACCCACAGTTTCATTTACCTCGATCGGTCGATATAATCATCGGATCCGGGGCAACTCTGTCCTTATTATCAATCGGACAAATTAATCTTTCTCGAGATAATTGTGATTTATTTTTACAAAAGACTCAGCTCGGATGGGTCGTTGTCGGCGGGGTAACGTCCCCCGACGGAAGGGGAATTGTCTCATGTAAATTAACAGAATTGACGGAACAAATCGCGAAATTTTGGCTTTTGGAAGACACAACCGCGAAACCATTTGAAGTATCGGAGGACCCGGAATGCGAACTTCATTACACGCAGAACACGACACGTGATAATTCCGGGCGTTACACCGTGCAACTACCGTTTCGTCCAGCGGAACGAGAATTTGGAAATTCGCGAGCGATTGCGTTGCGTCGGTTTTATGGAATCCGGAAGAGGCTCGACGCTAATCCAGTACTTAAACAAGAGTACGAACGCGTAATGAGCGAATACATTGACTTAGGCCACATGTCGTTGATATCAGACGAAGCCGAGGGCGGATATTATCTCCCTCACCACGCAATTACCAAATCCACAAGCACTACGACAAGGGAGTTGTTTTCGACGCTTCGGCGAAAACCAATAAAGGAATATCGCTTAATGATACGTTAATGACCGGTCCCACAATTCAGAGTAAACTTTTCGAACATCTGGTGCGATTCCGCACACATAGATATGTACTCACTGCCGACATCGAGAAAATGTACCGGCAAATTTGGGTGCATCCGAACGACCGCCAATATCAGAAGGTTTTTTGGTATCACGAGAGTCACATTCGTACTTTTCAACTGAATACCGTTACTTTCAGCGTATCATCAGCTCCCTTTCTTGCCATCCGAACGATACAGCAACTTGCGAATGACGAGAGCACGGACTTTCCTATCGGCGCTGAAATATTAAAACGCGATCTATACGTCGATGATCTTTTGACCGGTGCGGACACCTTAAAGGGACTTTTACAAATTCGCGACCAGACCATCGAAATTCTGAAACGCGGCGGTTTTCATATTCGACAATGGGCTTCGACCCACCCGCAAGCTCTTAAAGATTTGAACGAACGAACACTAGACGTAGAATTCCTCACCAACGAAAATCCGATTCTAAAGACATTAGGCATTACTTGGAATGCGCGTCGTGATGAATTAATTTATACGGTCAACCCGATCAAAACAAGTAATAGAGTTTCTAAACGTCACATTTTATCCGCAATAGCAAAAATTTTTGACCCTCACGGTTTACTCGGCCCGATTATTCTTACGTCAAAGGTGTTAATGCAAGAGTGTTGGAAGGCAAAAATTTCATGGGATGAATCAGTACCCAGCGCATTACACTCCTCGTGGTCATCGTTCGTAGAACAACTCGAATTGATTGATCATTTGACCGTTGATCGTTGTTTGATAATCAATAAATTCATTGAAATTCAAATTCACGGCTTTTGCGACGCGAGTAAGATCGTTTACGGAGCCTGCTTATACGTGCGATCCCGCAACGAGCAAGGTGATACGATCGTAAGACTCTGTTGTGCCAAGACGCGCGTCGCCCCTCTTAAAGACATGACCATACCTCGACTCGAACTCAGTGGGACCCTTACCCTCGCGCGTTTATATCGTGAAGCGTGCACGGCCTTTACTTTTAAACCGAATAAGGTCATTTTTTGGACCGACTCCATGATCGTATTACATTGATTAAGAAAATCTCCAAATGTCCTTAAAATATTCGAAGCAAATCGTATCAGGGAAATTCAAGACATTACCAAAGACTTTGAATGGCGGCATGTTAGATCGGAACACAACCCGGCTGACGCGTTATCGCGAGGTCAACTTCCGCGAGAATTCTTAAAAAACGACTCCTGGTTTAACGGCCCAATGTGGCTCAGACAATCCGAAGCAACCTGGCCTAGGACTCCTGAAACTCCCGTCAAAGAATTACCCGGTTTAAAGAAGGTCGTTTGTTTAGTCTCACAAATCAACTCAGACGACATTTTCAACAGATTTTCATCTTATACGCGATTAATTCGTACCATTGCATACTGCCTACGGATGCTGCGTTCAAATCGTAATAAAGGCGCACTTTCAGTGCAAGAAATAACCGAAGCCGAACTACGAATATTAAGGCTTATTCAGAAAACGCGGTTTGCAGTCGAAATAAATCGCATTACCAAGTCAAAAGGGATAAAGGGCACGAAATTAGCTTCATTAAGTCCAATAATCGACGAATATGATTTGCTTCGCGTCGGCGGCAGGCTGCAAAATGCAAACATCTCCCTTTCGCAAAAACACCCAATATTATT
>NW_011962215.1:0-2675 GCF_000949405.1 Vollenhovia emeryi
ACTAATTTTGATAAAATGCGTAATAAAAATTATTTAAGATAGTTTATTAATGTCTTGTTAGTATGTACATATATTATCATATTATAAATTCTATTTCTAGGTTGGCTGACTAAAGCCGAAGCCGAAAACAACAGGAATGATTCAAATCAAGCCTACTGCAAAGTTTGCTTTAAAACGCTGCGAGCTCAAGCTAACGATTTGAAGAAACACAGTACAGTACCTAGTCATGACGCTGCAATGAAAAATGTAAATATTAACGTGCAAAAAACTATTTCCTCAATGTGCAATGTTCAACATAAGAAAGAAGAAAAAGAGAGAGACTTAAAGATTGCAGCATTTGTAGCTTCTCATACGAGTATTAGGAGTATTGATCACCTTTGCAATATTTTAAAAAGTTCATATCCAGAGTGTAAGAATTTTCAAATGCACAGAACGAAATGCAGTAACCTCATCACAAATGTAATTGCTCCAAATATATTAACTAACTTAATAAAAGATATTGGTGACATGGAATACTCTATGATGGTTGACGAATCTACAGATGTGTCAGTAGTTAAATATTTATGTTTATGCGTTAAGTATTTTAGTCGTACACGAAACCGAATAGTTACAGAATATTTAGGTATTATTCAAATCGAACATGCGGATGCTAATTCTTTGCATAACGCAGTTATTGAGTATAGTAAAGATATCGGATTAAATTTATCTAAAATGATTGGCTTAGGTACAGATGGTGGAAGCAATTTATGTGGTAAAAAGCATTCATTATTTACACTACTAAAATCAAAAAATCCAAATTTACACTTAGTCAGATGTGTTTGTCATGCATTGAATAATGCTGCATCGGCTGCTGCTGAGGAATTCCCAGCTTCAGTAGAATTTCTTTGTAGAGAAGTGTATAACTGGTTTAATAATAGTAGTGTCAGAAGATCAGCATACAAATTAACTTGGGATACAATGAATATAAGTGATAAAAGTAATAAAAATGATTCTCAGAAAGATTTTCATAAGTTTGTGAAACCATCCAGTACCAGATGGTTAGCTAGATTTAATGTCATAAGAGTAATTTTAGAACATTATTTGGAATTAAAAACTCATTTTAATTTGGTTGTTGATTCTGAAAAATGCTATACCTCAAGACTCTTATGTCAAATGTTACAGGATAATAGTAACTTTTTATATCTCACGATAATTAAGCCAATTTTATATGAGATCAACGATGTTAACTTATCTTTTCAACGAGAGAATGTAGATCTTGGATTAGCATACGACGACTTGAAAGATTTGATAATTTTATTAGCTGGAAAAATAATGAAACCGTCTTTCTTAACAGATTTAAATTTGGTTATCGAATCTTTAGATAATGAATTAGCATTCTTACCAGTTGAAGATGCTAATTTTGGTATAGAATATTATTCTGCATTGACGTCGATTGTTATATCCCAAGAATCGAAATTTCAGGTTGAAACACGAGCTTATAGATACATTAAGACTTTATGTGTGCAACTCTCCAGCAGACTACCAACAAATCTGGCATTTTATCAAAATCTAAAATCAGTATCTCCATCAGTGTGTCTAAATCAAATACGTCCGAAGTTCAAGAATTTGCCTCTTCTTAAGCAGTTTGTTACTCCAGATACCTTAGGTATAATTGAAAATCAGTACAATAAATTATTGAGCATTGATTGGACTAAAATTTTCGCCGAGAAAGCACTTGAAAATAGTTATTCATTCTGGCCAGCTTTGTATATTTATAAAAACGCAGGTGGAAAATTTATTTTTCGTGAATTAGCATTGTATATGCTAAAATTGTTATCGTTGCCTTCAAGCAACGCAGTTGTCGAGAGAGTGTTCTCAATAATGAACATTGTAAAAACAAAAATCAGAAACAGAATGTTGTTAATCATGCTGGATGCGATTTTACGAATTAGATTACACTTCTATGCGAATAATACTTGTCATGATTTTCAACCAACCGATAGCATGCTGAAAGATTTTAATTACAAAGTTGTGTACAATTTAAATGACACTGAAAAAATTATGAGTGAAACTGAAATCGCATTTGGTAAAGTATTACAAGATTTTGAAAATTCATGTAGCTTATAAGTACCTGAATATTACTAAAATCAAAGTTTTGCAAAAAAAAATCGTTTATATTCTTTTAATTAAAATAATGTGCTTTCTTATGAAATATCCTTCGTACATAAATATTTTTTTAATAAAAATGCGTTTTCTTAAGAAATTATTATATCTTGATCAGTTTTAACCAATTAATAAATCATTATTTTCATTATAATGTGTAATATTTATTTCAAATTCTGGGTAAATATGCACTATTATGTTGGCTATAAAACTGGCGATTTTGCACCATCAAATTGGCGATTTCTGGCTACGAAACGCCTGCAGATGGCGACACACCATGATTTTATACTGGGCACCCTGCTTCTCTCCAGCGTTAGCACTCGGGGGGGAGTGTGTGGCGACTTGAGTTGCCCATCTTGACTACGACACATTCATGGTCGTAGTGGCGCTGTCCGAGCGGGACAAAGAAATGTAACAGTCGTTCCTTTCAACTCGCACAATCGAGACCGATCACCCCGACGTGCGATTGAGATACAATAAAGTATTCGTATTACTCTCACAAGTGAGTTACGTCATTACCGCCTTAAGGTGCC
>NW_011962216.1:0-2675 GCF_000949405.1 Vollenhovia emeryi
TTCTCCTTGGGAAGGAAAACAGAAAAGTCAAAATAATGTCAATTTGACATCAAATTGACCAAATTTACGTCAGTTTTTGGTCATGATTAAAAATCTTAATTTCAGATCACTTAAAAATGACTTTATATTGATTTCTTAAAAAAAAATTTTTTTCTTAATATTTAGAAAATGTGATACGTTTCTTGACTGTATAAATGCTTATTATTATAAAAATGTATAATATAAAAAGTAGTTATAAAAAGGTCTTGATTAGACTAACAATAATCCCAACCCAGATAGAACATAAAACTCATAATGACGTCATTATGACTATCACAATTTTATTTATCACATAAAAGTTATCTGGACATATCTAGAAAACTTTTAAATGTTGAATAAAATCATGATAATGTCATAATGACGTCTTTATGAATTTTATGTTCTACCTGGAATAGAGACATGTAGATAGTAATATATAAACGTTATATTTAACTGCTTATGACATATTTATTACAATCATTACATCAATCACAACCATTATCACAAACATTAGTATATCAGAATTTTATCACATTTAAAATTATGAAACGTCTGATATTGCGACACATAATTTCTACGTTAACTTTTATTCACGAATTTTATTAACGATAAATAGATGGACTTCCGCTTCCGGCGCGATTGTGGTGACAGGCAAGCGACGGACAGTAGCGATAAAGTTAGGTAGTGTGTGAGAGAGAGTGAAGGGACGAGTGTGAGAGTGAGAGGGCGAGAGGGTGGAGGAGTGAGAGAGTGAAGGGCCGAATAGGGAGAATAAGGGGAGGAGCGAGAGAGAGGAGAAATAAGACGAAAGACACGAGCAGGTAAGGCATAGAGTACGAGGTAGGATAGACGTGCGCGCGATAAACAGACACGGGAGAGAGACGGGCAGAGAGGCAATAGCATAGATAGAGAGGGGACTAAGCGGGAGAGTAGAGGAACGGGCGGATACGCAACGGAAGGGAGGGAACACGCAGGAGGATGGAAGATAAGGAAAAGGATAGGATAAAAATAATAAGAAGGGAAAGGGGGAGAGGCGGGAGCATAGGTACGCTGGACGAGTTATGGAAGAGAAAAAGGGATGAATTAGAAAAGAGTGGGGGGGAGGAGGGAGACATTTTTAAGAAAAGCAGATTAACGCAGAGATCGCCAGGAAAGGAGGGAGGAAAGGTAGAAACAGAGCAAGAGGAAGAGGAAGGGAAGCAAGAGGAAAGCAACAGTGTAGAGGAATACTTCGAGAGGATAATGGAGAAGATGAAAGAGAGCTTAATCAAGGAGCAAGAGAAAATGATAGAAAGAATAATAAAAGATATAAGAAAAGAATTTAGAGGAATAAGGAATGAATGGAAGGAAGAAAAACAAGAACTAAGGAAAGAAATGGAAAAGATGAAAGAGAGGATAGAAAAACTGGAGCAGGAAAGAGGCAAGGAGGAGGAGGTAGGGAGGAGAGAGAGAGGGAGAGAGAAAGAAGAGAGTATAAGAAATAAAATGTTGGAGATGGAAAAAGAATGGAAAATAAAGAAAGAGAAGAGAAAAGGAGGAATGTGGTAATGAGAGGAGTGGAAGTAAGAGAGGGTAAAAGAAGGGAGGCAGTGGAGGAAGTTATGAAAATAATAGGAGTGAAGGCGGAGATAAAGGAGGTAAGGAGAATAGGGGAGAGGAGGGAAGAAGGAAGAGAGATGCTACTGGTGAAGCTAGAAAACGAGGAGCAAAAATCGGATATTATGGAGAAGAAGAGAAATTTGAGAGGAAGGCCAGAAAGAATCTCGGAGGATTTAACATGGAAGGAGAGGATAATCAAATGGAAACTGGGAGAGATAGCAAGAGGGGAAGAGGAAAGAGGCAGAAAGGCATGGATAAAAGGAGGGAGAATAAGAATAGAAGGGAAATGGTGGAGGTGGGATGAGGAGGAGGAGGTACTGAGGGACGAGAATGGAAGGAGGAAAGACAGTGAACGGGGGGAAGAGGAGGAAAGGAAAGAGAGAAGATGAATAAAACAGGAGAAGAGGAAGGAAAGGAGGAGGAAGAAGAGGGAGAAAAAAGAAAGGAGGAAAGAAAAGAGAGAGAGGGAGGAGGATGGAAGATCGGTTTCTGGAACGTGGCAGGTCTAAAGAACAAGGATAAGGACTTCTGGAGAGGATTAAAGGAGTGGGAAGTCATAGTGCTGGCAGACATGGCTGGAAGAAAAACAATGGGAAGGCATTAAAGGAGTATTACCAAAAGGTTATATATGGAGAACACAATGGGCGAAGAGAAGAAACAAGAAAGGAAGGGCGAGTGGAGGAATGGTAATGGGAATAAAGAAGGAAATGCTAGATAAAGAAATAGGGATAGAGACGGAGGAGGAAGGATTAATGAGGGGAGGGGTTAGAAGGGGGGAGGAGAAATGGAAAATAATAGGAGTATACGTAAATAAAAACATAGAAGAGATGTTAAAAAAGTTGGAGAAGTTGCTAGACAGGAAGGAGGAGGGAGTTAGAATATTGATAGGGGGGAAATTTAACGCGAGAACAGGGATGGAAGGAGGGAGATTGAACGTAATGGAAGAGCAAAGGTCAGGAGAGAGTAAAAGTAGGAACTCGAAAGATAAGAAAAGGAACAAGGAAGGAAGGAGGCTGGTAGAGGTAATAGAGGAGAGAGGGTGGAGTATATACAACGGT
>NW_011962217.1:0-2675 GCF_000949405.1 Vollenhovia emeryi
CCTGTATATATGAAATTACTCGGGAAGACATCCCCAACAACATATTTAAAAGTCAAGCGAATCGGAGAGGAAGTCGCTTTTATGCACAATTACCTTTAATTTTAATAATTTTCCTACTATTATTTGTAAATCTTGTGGTATTGTATGTTTTCTAGAGTCATATTTGGTGCCTGCTGGAACACTTCTGTATCTTAATATTTACTCAGTCCATAGAGATCCCAATTTTTGGCCAAATCCGGAAGTGTTCGATCCTGATAGATTTTTGCATGAGAGGATCCGAAATCGTCATCCTTATTCGTATATACCATTCAGTGCTGGACCACGAAATTGCATCGGTAAGATACACGTTTTTTTAAATCCTGATATACCCCTGCTATATAAAGAATTTATAATACGTTATGATACCAATTCGTAGGCCAACGATATGCTATGCTGGAAATGAAGGCGATGATAGCTCCTCTGATACATAATTTCTACTTGGAGCCCATTGATTATTTAAAAAATATTCGCATGAACGTTGATTTGCTTCTTCGACCATCTCATCCACTTCGTGTGAAATTTATTCGTAAAGCGAATGCAAGCTTTTAAAACACTGATTTTATGAATATTATAGGTGGCAAAGGGAAAGCTCTATATTTGCATACAAAACTATTACCGATAGCGTCATAATAGAAACTCTTTATACACGTGTCATAATATATCAAAATAAAATAAAAATATTGTTACGCCCGTGCTCGGTTGCGACGTCCGGTGAATGCGCGCCAGCCGCGGGCTGAAGTCGCGGCGGATGGAAACGTCGGTCGTGAAGGACCGATGTGCGATTGACTATTATTGATTAGAGGATTTGTCTCTGAGCTCTTTGGAGAGAGAAGACGTGTTATCGTTATTGAATAAAGTTTTGCTCGTTCAGTACAATCCTTGTTGATTTATTCGCGGCCCGGAAACGTGCGCCGAGAGTGCTACGATAAATATTTCTTGGTCCTTTTTCAGATATAAATCAAATTGAAATTTAAACGCCAATTGTTAGGACCTAGGCAAGGTGGTGGCCATTATATTGCTAAGTGAATCCGTATACCGTATTTTCCTACCCTGTACTGCGCGCCGTTACTATCGGACATAGATAGAGAATATTTATCGTTGTTTATACGCACGCGGCCGAGAGAGCGTTTTAAAGTAACATACATGTACATGTTATTGCGAATAGTATTATCACAGCCTCAGTGGTCGAGCTGGCTAAGACGCCCGTCACGGATTGAGGGAGGTCCCAGGTTCGAATCCTGGCTGAGGTAATATTTTTCGCAATAAGAATTTTAATTCAATAGGGAAAAGGGTAAATTTATAATGCTAAGTATAGCATTAAAATTAAATTAAAGTAATTTGCAAAAATCGCTCTGTGACAGGGATTTAGGCTGTTGAAAGCACTACACACGACTTAGTATACAAGTACTTGTATTACGTGTATAACAAATTAATACGGAAAGCAACTATCGCTTGTCCGCGGATACAGTAGAAGAACACGTGTATTGAGTAGCGCACTGGCGCGGCGTGTGTCACGAGGCCGAAGGGGGAGAGAAAAAGAACATAGGCAAGCTGTATTCAAGAGGGGAAAAACTCAAAAGCTTATGCCTGTGACGTACGCGAGCGCCGTGTGCTCTCTTAGACTAATACAACTTAGACCTAAATACAAGAGATCTTTTCGATACTTCTCGCGGGGTTATCACACTCTGCAATTTTTAGAACACGTGAATTCACTGACGATAATGATCCTACCTAGGGGAAAATCTGTGTTACATGTCCGATAGTAACGGCGTGCAGTACAGGGTAGGAAAATACGGTATATGGGTTCACTTAGCAATATAATGGCCACAACCTTGCCTAGGTCCTAACAATTGGCGTTTAAATTTCAATTTAATTTTTTTTATATGAGACTTTATAACTGACTTGACTATAGAAGCAAGAGTAAAAAATCATTATATTTTATATTATATGTATACATACGAGTATATGTAAATTGGGTAATTGTTCACCATAGGGGAGTCAGCTCCGATGACCTTGACCTTGACATGTATTGTCAAGGTTACCCTCCTGAGTAACGCTCAGAAGGTTTTAGCCATCGCTCGTTGTTGATTAAAAAGTTATTAAAAAAACAATGTCGACCATTTATATGTAATTTTCAGGCACAAATATTAAAAATTTTGAAAAATGTTTTAAACAAAAGTTGTAGATCTCATTAAAATATATATTTTATGTTCTATTCATTTTTACTCTACGAGTGATAGTTTTCGAGAAAAATGATGGACTCTAAATCTTATATCTGTCCTCTCATCTAACAATAAGCATGTGCTTTGTAGTACATATACGATTCATATGGATTTGCGACTTTTCACGTGAGGCGAGATCCACTCCACACCTCGAACGTAGTTTGGGTTAGGTTATATCTTAACAAAGTGGAGCCCCCCCGCAGGGGGGCTGAACATACTGTCTCCACGCATGTACTTCCGCCGTTGTACTGTTCCACATGGGTTTGCAACTTTCCACGTGAAGCGAGATCCACTCCACACCTCTGACATAGGGTGGGTAGAGTTATTTTTATCGAGGTGAAGCCCCCTCGAAGGGGGGGCGGAACATACTGTCTCCACGCATACATTTTTCTACCTACATATAAGTCACTCCCC
>NW_011962218.1:0-2675 GCF_000949405.1 Vollenhovia emeryi
AGGGTGAGCGACCGATCGGATCGGCACGCGTCCCGTCCCTGGGGTGAGGATAATCCTATAACATAATGGTGGACCTGGCCGTCTCCAGGAACCTTTTTCATAGAGTCACTGGCCGGGATAGGGGTGGCTCCCCGACAAGCGGCTTCTCCGCTTCCCGGCCCTTAACTAGGGTTTTACTTAACCGGGGATAGCACCCCCACCGCGGTGGGGGTCCCATGATGGGCGAACCGGAGTAAACCACAACTGCCATTATGAAGTCAAAAAACACAAAAAACCATGCGGAGACTAAAGACGGCGAAGCGGGCAGCTCCAAGGGGACAAAGGGAGGTGGGTCGGCAGAGCCCCAAGGAGAGACCCGACGCGAGGGAGTCAGTGTGCTGGCTAAGAGAACGCGGAACAGGCCAGGGCCGCGGTCCTCTAAGAAGATCCAAGACCTCCCGATCCCGGACTCAGATTGGTCCGACATGGAGGAGGAGGATAGGGAGGACGATGTCCCCCACACAGACAGTGAGGAGTCATCGATCTCTTCCGTGGACCATATAACGAGAAAACGGAAGAGGAAAGGGAGGCCCCCAAAACCGTTTGAGGGAATAAAAAGGAAGAAGGAACAGTGCATAAGGGAGATCCGGCTGCTCAAAGCGGAGAAGAAGGCACTGGAGGAGGTGGTTAACCCAAAGGTGGCCCCAAGAAGCGCGACGCCCGAGAAGGAAACCATTCGTCGCATGGAGTCCCTCAGCCAGGAGGAGATGGCGGCAGAAATGTTGGAAAACATAAATGTCGTGGTCAAGGTTGCCGAAAGGTCGTCGAACCTAAAAGGCACGTACGTAAGGGACCTGAAGGCGTCTTCCGCGACGCTACGAGCGGCGGCTACGGTGGTGGCCACAAAGTCAGCAGGCCCCAACAGCACGGCGTCGGAGGAGATCGAGAGGTGGAAAGCGAGGGTCAGAAGCCTGGAGGACCAGGTGGAGAAGCTCACGGCCCTCCTCCAAGAGGAGAGAGCCGCAAGGATAGCGGCGGAAAAGAAGGCGGAAAGGGAAATGGACACGGTCGAGAAAATGGCCACGGTCGAGGAAATGCCCGAAGTAGTGCTGGAGATGCCCGACGTGCGGCAGGGGGCAAACCATTCTTCCCAGGCCAGTGCCCGAGCGCAAGACCAGGGGAAGCCAGTAAAGCTGGCGAAACAAGAAAAGCCCAAGGCCCAGGGCCGGAAACAAGAGGCCGCTAAGAGGGGAAAGCTGGAGACAGCAGATAGGTCCGACGATACCGTCCATCGACCAATGTTGAGGGGAGAGCGTAAAGCACTGGAGGACCCGCCCGAAGAAGACGCCATGGAGGGCATCAGGCGGGTCATGGAGGGAGTCTCCATAAAGGAGGTGGTCTGCGGGGACTCAAACAAGGTGAAGCGCAACCTGGAAAATTTAATAACTAGGTGCCAGGGAGCGCTGAGCCGAATCCCGAAAGGAAAGGGGGAGAGTGGGAAGAGACTCCCAGTCGTTACCAGCATGGAGGAGGTTAAGGACAAGGTGAGGCTGAGGGCGAGAGAGACGGCGGCGCGGATCGTCCGAAGCAACAAGGAGACCAAGATGCCGAAGGAGGAAAAGAAGCCCTCCAAGGAGGAAAAGAGGACCCCGGCTCTAGCCAAGCCAACTGCCTCCTGGGCGGAGGTGGTGAGAAAGGGGAGGAAGAAGCCGGTGAACAAGGAGCAAAGCCCGGTGGCGAAATCCGGGAAGCCTGTGACTGCGGCAACCACCAACGGAGCCGAGAAGAAGGGGCAAAAAGAGCAGCTGAAGAGGAGGTCGCCCAAAACCGCCGCGGTGGCGATCTCATTCCCGGAAGGACAGGCAGCCGAGGGAATGAGATTCCTGAGGTCCCAAATTAAACTGGAGGACCTAGGAATTGATAAGGTCAAGAGCAGGAAAGCCCTGAACGGGGCTACTCTGCTCGAGATCTCGGGAGGTGCCGAAGCCAAGGAAAAGGCAGACACGCTTGCCACCAAGATTAAAACAGTTGGGGAGGGCAAGGGCGTGAAGGTCACCCGCCCCGAAAAAAGGGCGGAGATCCGGCTTAAGGATCTAGATGAATCCGTCTCTGAAGAAGAGATTCGGGCTGCGGTGACGAAGGCTGGAGGTGGGCTCCCGGACGACATAAAGGTAGGCCCCATCCGGCGAAATGGGAACATGTTGGATCCAGTGTGGACTCGAGGTGGCGAGGAGAACAGCCGAGATGAGGAGAATAAAGCTGGGCTGGGTGTCGTGCAGGGTGGAGATGCTCGACCCCCGCCCGTTAGTATGCTACAGGTGCCTGGAGAGGGGGCACATTAGAGCGCAATGCAGGAGCAGCACCGATAGGAGCATGCTATGCTATCGGTGCGGCAAAGAAGGGCATAAGGCGCAGGGGTGTACCGAGACCCCCAACTGCGCAGTATGCAAGGGGAGAGGACTGCCCTCCAACCATAAGGCTGGAGGGGCAGCGTGCCGACTCCCGAGCAAGGGAGAGAAGAGGAGGGCAGCCAGGAAGAGCAGAGAAGAAGGCCGGGGAAAGGAACCGACAGTAGGCCTGTCTAAGCAGCAAGGAGAGCCTATGGAGACCGAGCCGGCGGCGCAAGGGACACACCCGAAGGAGAGCAACAGCCAGGAGGAGGCTGGGAAGGCGCCGCCTTCACGGCGTTAGCGGCG
>NW_011962219.1:0-2675 GCF_000949405.1 Vollenhovia emeryi
TCGTACCCCCTCCCCGCGGTTAGGACCGCAGTATCCCCCTCCCCTGTGGTTAGGGTCGCCGCCGTATCCCCCTCCCCCGCGGTTAGGACCGCCGCCGTACCCCCTCCCCCGCGGTTAGGACCGCCCGGTGTAAGATATCAAAAGTGAGTTGGAATCGGCATAGCTATACTACTCCCTTAGTTCCATGTCCGGCCCAATGACGCGGTCTAGTAGTCGTTGAAAGGTGGCCGGTGCTGCGTTGAGTCCGAACGGCATAACTTTAAAGCGGAACTGGCCCCTCCCTGGTATGGCGAAGGCGGTGAGTGGTCGGCTGTCCGGCTGGAGCGGTACCTGCCAGTACCCGTTCCGCAGGTCGATCGTGGACAGGTAGCGTGCGTCTCGAAGTTGGTCGAGGATGTGCTGTACTGGCGGTAGTGGGTACGCGTTTCTCGGTGACGTCATTTATCTTCCGGAAGTCGATACAGAAGCGGTACCGTCCATCCTTCTTTCGGGCCAATACGATGCCGGAGTTCCACGGACTGCTGGTCGTTTCGATGCATCCCTCCGTTAGCATCTTGTCCACCTTGGTATCGACGATACTCTGCATCGCCGGGTTATACGTCTGGTATCGCTGGCGTATCGGTTCTTGTCCCTACTCCGGGGCGTAGGCGAATCCGGTGTTCGGTCAGCTGCGTGGTTCCCTTGATTGTTTCGAACTTCGGTAGTAGTTCGTCCAGTAACAATTGGAGCTGCCGTTGTTGCTCGGCAGAGCACTCAGCCAGTCCGGTCGGTTTCTCTGGCTGGAGGGAGGCTACTCCTGGTAGTGTCTACCGGAACCCTGCTCTTCGTAACAGGTGCATTCCTGCAATTACGTCCACGGTGAGTCCGGGGGGACGTGGAATGTGTTACTTCCTCGGTAGAGTCCCAGCTGTATGTCGGCCCGGATTTCCTCCGTGATGGGGCTGATCTGCCCGTTGGCCAGATGCACGGCCGTGGTGATGCGGCGGCGGTGTCCCCGCTGGCGGATGCGGTCGGCCACGGTGGGGGAGATGTACGACAGTACCGCTCCGCAGTTCAGCAGTACCGCGTATTCCCCTCCGTATATGCGGATTCGTCCCATCGGTCGGGGGTCGGTCTCGTCGTAGTCCGGGTTTATATTGGGCAGGTATGTTCTTAGGAGCCGTTTTCGGTTCCTGCCTCGTCGGTGGGCCGGAGAGTGCCTGACTTCTCCTCGGCCCTTCCCGTGTTTCCCGCCCGGGTCCCGTGGCAGTCTCGGGTCAATACGCCCTCCTTCCCGCACTGCGAGCAAAAGAGCTTTGGTGGCCGCCGGCAGAACCGACGTACGTGTCCCCTCTGTCCGCATCCCCAGCAGCACTCCAGAGGGTTGTAGCCCGGCGAGATCGTTGCCGCGTGTGCGTCCTGTCCGGTTTTTGGTTTGGCGGTTTTGCTGGCGGAGCAGGTGGATTGGTACGTCTTTTCGTACCGGCGGGCCCGTTCGTACTCATCGGTCTTCTGCAGCAGTTCCGCCATGGTTAGGAAGTCGTTCCTTCGTATGTACAGGTGGTATTCCGGCCGTAGATTGTGGTATGTTTGTTCGAGCCGGCTGGCGAGCGTCATCTGGCCGTGCCTCCGCATGAGCGTCTGCAGGGCGGTGGTGTAGTCGCGGGCGGTCTCTCCCGGCCCCTGTCTCCTTCCGGCGATCGCTTCCTCGAGCTCGAACTGCGACTCGCCCGGGGCGTAGTATTGTCGGAAACACGTTTCGAAGTCCTCCCAGCTCTTCCAGTCGTCTCTGTTATTGCGGTACCATAGGAGCGCCGAGTCTCGGAACAGCAGCGGTAGGCATGGGCGTAATTGCTCTGGCGTCATGCCATAGCTGACGCGGAGGTCCTCCAGTCGCTCGAGGAATGCGACTCCGTCTTTCCCATCGAACTGGCAACCCCATTTCCGCACCGTGTCGAGGATGGTCGCAGTTTCGGCTAGCCGCTTCTTTGTTTGCACGTCGGTCCTTGACGTCGTTGTCCTCGTCGTCCTGGCTGTCGTCTTCAGAGTCGGGGAGAGGGGACCCTTTGGCGTGTCGTACGCTTTGCAGGAGACGGGCGCGGAGTTCGTCGCGTTTGCCGTCGGTCGGCAGTTCGCGTTCGGGCAGAGCCTTTATCAGCTCCTCCTTTGAGAGGGCGTGTACCCACCCGGTGGTGGTCGGTTTCGCCATGTCGGTGCGGTTTCACAAATTTTTCTCTAATGCCGTCGCTGGTCTTGTTTTCTCGCAATCTAATCTCTCTCACTTTTCGAGTCCCTGTTCGGGCGCCATTTGTGACCGTTCGTATCTGAATATCAGTGCTATGGATAGCCGCGGTAATTCTAGGGTCCGGCGGTGGGTGATTCGAAGAGAGAGAGAGTCAGGTTCTAAATTAAACGCTAAGATATATTTACGCTAGTACTTGGTCCAAGTTCTAGTTTTGAGAATTGCGTAGCCAATCAACTTACAGCTTTTGTGGGACAGCTACATTGATTGGCTACATATTTCGCGGAATTAGAACTTGGACCAAGTACTAGCGTCATGGACACAGGCCTTAATTCGCCTAAATAGATACAGAGTTTCTAAATTTCTAAACAGTTGCTATTCTTTTCATCGGTGTTTTATTATTAACTCGATTATTTTTTCCAATAAAATCTTTAGTTTGATTTTTTAAGAAATA
>NW_011962220.1:0-2676 GCF_000949405.1 Vollenhovia emeryi
GATATTGTCTGGCGAGGGGGGAGGACAGCGCGCCGTTGCCGGCGAGCTTACGTCGCCGCTCCCGCGTCTCGCGTCCTCACCCCTCGCCTGGCAATATCGATCGCCGTGCGGTCACATCTCGCCACGCGCTCGAATTAGACAGTGGGCAGGGCAAAGACGACGATTTTCGATAATTTATTACTCGTTAACTATTGCGAAAATTGCAAATGGTTCAGGACTTTTCTGTTCATCTCGATCCGTTCTACCTTCTCACGAGCTCTGGCACCAATGTTATAACTCACCCTGTATAAACGGTCCGGAAGCCCGCTGTACCACAGTAGGAGATTTTATACGAGATCGAGAATTAAGAATACGTTGGGACCCACGAACACATCGTTAGACAAGAAGTTCGTATTTATCATCCAGTTTCTTCATGTCCTGATAGGCCTTAAGATTTCCTTAGCAAGAATGAATTGTTACACTCCTCAGGAAATGTCATCCACCAAGAAACAGCGTAGCGTGTAAGTACTACAAAATTATCGTATATTTTCCTTTACCATTTTCCATATTTAACTGTATTTTTCAAACAGTTTTAACAATCGTCGTTACACACCGTATGTTCATCGAAGCAGTTATACGCCATCCGTTCCTCAAGATGAAACTGTATCGTGCAAGAAACAGTGTGGTGACGTGTGAGTACCATAAAGCTACTGCATATTTGCACACATTTTTTACACATATAATTGTATTTATTTTACTTTATACATTCTTTCAATTCTGATGATGAATCTCATAACCCGCCGCGCATCATGTGCAGGAGGTTACCGCTGACATCTACAGCATTCAAATACATAAATATTGGGATCAGAGTAGTACCTCGTGCATCCTACGTAGAAATAATTCTCGGCGATAATCAAGGACATCAGATGGAGTTAGATCAATCAATTTGGAAAGAATACAGAAATAATCAATCAAAAATAGACCAGCTGCTAAAGGCAACAGATGCGTCATCATCGTCAGCGATACAGCTTAATCATTTAGCTATAGAACTAGTTAGAACGCGCCACGGAAATATTGTAAAAGTAACTTCAAATAATACTTCTATGTACATGAAACCATCAACCATATCATTTTTATTTGAACTCGAACACTGTGTAGACTGCATATATTTTCAACTGTATGCGGATCTAGAAACTGTACATGAAAGCTTCGAAGAACTCGTTGTGCATGTACAAGATATGTGGATGAGTGGCGAAAAAAAATGCGATACACCGAACGATGCAGTTAGAATCCTACACGACAGGTACTATAAAAATTCAACCGAAAATTGTGAATTTATTTCGATCATAAAGTGCGAATTAATGGCTTATGCCGTAAAAGAAATCACGTAAAAAACTTACCTTTTTAAAAAAAAGGTAAAAAAGCACCAAGTCTAAGCTACAATTCAACCGAATATATTTTGTTACTTTATCTTTTTTGCAAAAGTATAATCTCTACAAAAATATCTTTACTGCAAAAGTATCTTCTTTACAAAAATAGTGTCTCCACAAAAATCTTCTGTACAAAAATATCGTCTCTACAAAAATATCTTATCTACAAAACTATCTTCTCTACAAAAGTAATGATATCAACAAATTGCGCCAAATAAAACAACGGATATTTATACAAATTAGTTGCTTTAGCATTAGTTTTTGATTAAAAAATGTTATATTTCTTAAAAATCAAACTAAAGATTTTATTGGAAAAAATAATGGAGTTAATAATAAAACACCGATGAAAAGAATAGCAACTGTTTAGAAATTTAGAAACTCTGTATCTGTTCAGGCGAATTAAGGCCTGTGTCTATGACGCTAGTATTTGGTCCAAGTTCTAATTCCGCGAAATATGTAGCCAATCAATGTAGCTGTTCCACAAAAGCTGCAAGTTGATTGGCCACGCATTCCTCAAAACTAGAACTGAACCCCCCCTCAAAGTCATACGTGGTACATTGTGTTACCACGTATGAATATCTAATTTTTTTTGTTCCGAGAGAGGGGAAAACGCATTTACGCGTACCATCAGGCCGGTCCTGGATGGTTATGCCGGACTCGTCCGTGAAGCGGGAATATCAGCTAAAAACCCCTCTCGTTTGGACCATCCTCCGCACTGTAGATGAATCTCCCCCCAGAACCATCTGCGAAGACGTTCTTCAGAGAAATGAATATCTAGTCTAAACAAAAGATTGAATAAGCAGGAAAATTTTTTTTAATTTTTTTTATTTGTTATATTAGCGCAGACACAGAGCTGCGCGCATCCATGGCATGAGTCATGAGGTCACGCCTAAACCTGGCTGCTGACAGCGACTTTCTTGTCTAGGTGCGTGATGTCACTCGCGTCCGGGACCCGCTCTCGCGTCCGGGTCCCGCTAACGAATAGGCCCGAGGTAGCCCTTGCCTGTCGTAAAAGGCGACTCAAAGGGGAGGAGAAGAAGAGGAAAGAGCGGGGGAGGACGAGCGCGAAGGCCCGCCAAACCAATGGCGGGCCGGGTGCGGGGGGCGGTGCGGATGTAATGACTCCGTCAATTCCCGCCCCCCCAATCAAAGCACCGCGCGGACCACCGTAGGGTTTTAGTGGGTAGGCCGCGCACCCGGCACGTCTGCTGGGTGCACTCCGATCGACACTAGGAGGACAGTCCCACATAACCCGGGCCATTAGTAA
>NW_011962221.1:0-2676 GCF_000949405.1 Vollenhovia emeryi
AATTCGTTTCGTGCCTCTGGACTCACCTTTGTGTGAATTCGGTACGATTCGAATATTTCCATTCTTACAAATTCGTTTCGTGCCTCCGGACTCACCTCTGTGTAAATTCGGTACGATTCGAATATTTCCATTCTTACAAATTCGTTTCGTGCCTCCGGACTCACCTCTGTGTGAATTTGGTACGATTCGAATATTTCCATTCTTACGAATTCGTTTCGTGCCTCCGGACTCACCTCTGTGTGAATTCGGTACGATTCGAATATGTCCATCCTTTCACCTAAAGCTACCCTTTTACAAATTTAGAGAGAGAGTCTAGCCAACCTCCCTAACTCAATTCATTTTAGTGGACTCACGGGATCCACGCCCAACACCCAAGTGGAGGTCGCGAAACGCGGTGCGGAATCGGAGGAATCGCAGGAATCGGCGCGCGCGTTTAATAGCCGCGCAAAATTACCAAGAACATTCAGAGCAAAACGGCAACTCTTCTCTTCCCTCTTCTCCCCTCTATGCTAGTCCCGGCCGCCAGACCGAGGACCCTCCACCCCTTCTTCTCCTCCACGAGACCCTCCTCCTAACCTCCCTGAATCTGAATCCCTTCACCTAGAACCTCCGGAAATAGACGACAGACTTCCGTCCCCTGCCTCTTCGATCTCGAGTATAGAGATCGTCGAGGAATTTGAACTCCCTCCTGTAACCCGCGATCGGCGGATTACTCCAGAACAATTTTTTAGTTTAATCCAAGAAATTCCTCCTTACACCCATCCTCTCCCATCGGGGACCTTCACCGTAGGCCCTGAGCTTCTAGATATCCCTGAACTCCTCGACAGAGTTCACTCCAATCCTCCCCACCGATTCATCCCGGTCTATCTTCCCGGAGAGAGGTACCCTAGGCGTGTATTCATCCTGTTCCTCCAGCGCCTTTTCCCTCTTTCCTCCACTATAATAAGGAACGCCGAATAACCCCTCACTCCTACACACGCAAACGTACACCATCACACCCGCGTAATTGTAAAATCCGACGATAAAAATGTAATATATTTTATTCTATAATTTTACTCTTATTTTATTATCCTTTTTTTTCTCTAAATAAAATGACCAACAATTCTTCTAATGTAATGGTTATTCTAATGTTTAATTAAATTTGTTTATTTTATTTTCGAATGTAATGTCTAGATATAAACAAATTTTAAATATAATGTTACTCTAAACTTATCTCATTCTCATTCTTTTTATTTCTAAAGACCTCACCCCCTTCGTTTCCCCCCTTGAGAGTGCACAAGGTCCGTCCCAGGGTAATAGGGATTAATTTCCTTGACCCGAAATAGGACCTGCGATCGCACCGCTCTTTGAAAGAATTATAGTGTCCTCGCGGACATTGACCTTTCCAGAGCCTTGGAAAAGTGCGTTCGGCTCGCTTCCACGCGCCTCCGAGCGTGTTAGCGAGATATTAAAATTGCTAGTTGCGTCATTCCACACCTCCTGGAAGCCCTATCCTTCGGCTCCCGTTAATCTCTATTTCCCATATCCCCACTTTCCAAGAGGTTTTGACGTAACAACGGTTATCGCTCATTTTTTATACACAACTTTAAACTGTAAAGAGCAAACAATGCTGAAAAGATAACTAGCATTTATCACCTTTCTAGTAGAAATGCCCCGGCATATACTGGCAGCGCCACCTTCAGAGAACCGCACACAACAGACTATGTCAGCTGGCACTTATAACCATTTACATTTCTTACCGCATGGCTCTTGTAATGTTTCTACCGCAATAATCTCATTTTCACTAAATTGGCACTTACCCCCTTTCGTATTTCCACTCTTCAATTGTTGTGCCCGTTAGTCCGGGGAAGAATTTAGGATTGTGATATGAACGCGGATACTTAGGATCCAATAATCAAGGCCTTTTTGACTTCGTCCTTTACTCACTAGAATCAGTTACAGAAAGATAGTACACGGCTCTCGTCTACTGACGCCATACGACTCGACTCAACTCGACCGTCCGTCCGTGCCGTGCCGTGCGCACGCTCAGCTCACGTGCGAGCGCAGATCCGTTCCCAACAGTTTGCATTGCAAAATGGAATTACATTTTATTTTAGACACCTTTGAGAAAGGTATGGATAAATTAAAATTAGCAGAAAAGGCCTCTGATCTGGATACGGATGCGGAAGATACTTTGAAAAGATCACGCCACAGCAGGCATGTGGTTGATATGGAACTATCCGACGACGACGAATGCTCGAAGAAAGTGGCGTTAGATAAATTTCCGGACATTAACTTGTTTTCCGATAATGTTCCCGATCTATCAATGAGGAGTGGCCTTCACTTGGACACTGTGCAAATGGACACGGCGCAAATAGACACGGAATATTGCACACGGTTCATTAGCACACAGGAATTTTGGACACATAAAAGTTGCACACCGTAAAGTTTACCACGGTGTAAATGAATACCGTTCTTTTGAAAAGTTGCAGACTATAATGTTGGACACGGCGCAAGTGGACACCGCTCATTTGCACACGGTAAAAGTTGCACACCGAAAAGTGGACACGGCGCAAGTGGACACCGCTCACTTGCACACGATAAAAGTTACACTCCGAAAAGTTGGACACGGCTCAAGTGGATACTATTCATAATTAAAAAATGGTAAG
Organism: Vollenhovia emeryi; assembly: GCF_000949405.1. Lineage (NCBI taxonomy): Eukaryota > Metazoa > Arthropoda > Insecta > Hymenoptera > Formicidae > Vollenhovia > Vollenhovia emeryi. The sequence goes on from NW_011962221.1 coordinate 2,649, forward strand.
TTTACAGGACCGTGTATTTTAAAGCAGT
>NW_011962222.1:0-2676 GCF_000949405.1 Vollenhovia emeryi
AGCACAGATGGGTGGATGAAATGAAGTAATCGAGGGATCGATCAGGAGGAAGGAGAAGAGGAAGGGGTAGATGCACTGGAGTGTGGAAGGAGCGGAAGGAGCGACAGACGGTGCTCGTAAGCCACACGGAAGTGAGGTTAGCGGGCGGAAAGTCGACAATAGAGAAGGAAAGCAGAGTAAGAAAAGGAGAAGGAAAGGCGAAAGAGGAAGCGGAGAGGAAGATAGGGAGAAGGAAGAGACGAGAAACGAAGAGGTGAAAGAGACGGAGACAGGAAGAAGGTAGGAAATAAGGAGACGGGGTACAGGCAAAAAGAAGGAAGTGATCAGTGAAGAAGATCGGCGGGGGAGAGCGATGGAGGAGAAGAGAGAGGGGAGAAGGAAAGATGCAGAGGAGAGTAAGGCGGAGAAAAGAGGTGACAGGAGTGAAGAGGAGGAGGAGAGAGGGGGGAGGTGAGAGGTAGAGGAGAGACAGAGGAGGTGAAGGGGGACGGAGAGGAAGACGGACAACGAAAGGGGAAGAGGAAAGTGAGTAGAACGAGAGATGAGAAGCGGTGGAAGCAGGGGGAACAGACAAGGAGGAAACGGAGGAGCGGAGAGAGCGGAAGAAAAGGAAGAGAGAGAGAGAGAGAGAGAAGGATAAGAAGCAGGAGAGGAAGAGGAGAGGAAGGAGAAGAAGAGAGAGAGAGGAGAGCGAGAGAATAGGAAAAAGAAAAGGCGAAGGAGGAAAGGAGGAAATGCGCAACGGAGAGTGAGAAGGAGAGAGGAGGTGACAGGAATGGAAGACGAGTAAAGGAGAGATGAGAGAAGCGGAGACAGGAGAAAGGGAGAGAGGGAGGAAGAGGAAGCGGAGACATTGACCGGGAGAGAGAGAGGAGTGAGTCAGAGGAGAGAGAAGGGGAAGAAGAAGGAAGTAGAGGAGAGTAAGACGGAGGGAGGAGACGATGAGAGCGGAGAGGAAGAGGAGAAGGGACAGGGGGTGGAGGGGGAGGGGTGAAGGAGAAGCCAGTGGTTAAAAGGATAGTAATTGTGAAGTATGACTTTAATTTTGATTTTGATTGTAGGACGGAGAAAGGAGAAGGGGCGGAAAAGGAGAGGAAGAAAGAGAGAAGGAAGGCACAGGAGAGAGGGGACACAAGGAGGAAGCAGGAAAGGAAAGAAGGAAAGACGAGACAGGATGGAGGGAGAGAAGGCAGAACGTGGAAACAGGAAATGGAAGGAGGAGGGAAAGGATGTGACAGAAGAAGTGGAGGGAGGTTCAGAGGGAGTGGTCGAGAGGGAGGGGGGTAAGAGAATGTAAGGGTCGCTTACGGCCAGGTCGGGAGGAGATGGGGGAAAAGGAATTGTAAAGGGTTTGGGAACGCTCCCTGAAAAAACGCCAATATATGTAGGATATGGAAAATGTAGAGAGAGAGGAGTAGGAGAGCAGAGAGGTTTGGGAACGTTACGTAAAAACGCCTTGTATCCTAAAGGAAGCAATAAATCACTACTACTACTACTAGTATTTTTCACTAAATACTAAAATTATAGTTATAAAAGTTAGTTAATATTTTTAAGGAAAGACAACAAGATACCGCATTAATTATTATGCTTTCATGTAAAATTTAATTTCAAGAAATTAAAAAATGTTACTAAATAGTTATACCGTCACTTATCATATAATGTTAAATTTATACACTCGGAAAAACCCTATAATTGTAGTGTATTTTTCGTAAGGGTGGCCATATGTCCGCTAGGATCAGATCAGGGGGTCGATTATGAATTTTTTTACACACGTGAAAAGTGACAAATTTCTCCATTGCCTTCTTCTTCTATGTCCTTCGCTAGAAAAAGTAGGCAATGGAGAAATTTTTCACTCTACGTGTGAAAAAATTCATGATCGACTTCCAGACTACTCATGTCTAATTTGATCCGAGCAAATACAGATTATTCTTGTCATATCTGACCTCGTCTGCCAGGATCAGATTAGATCTACTCACGTCTGAGTGGATCTGATCAGATATAGATTATTCTTATCCTATCTGACCTCGTCCGCTAGGACCGGATCAGATCTACTCATGTCTGATTAAATCTGATCAGATAGGGCCAATATTTTGATCAAATCAGATATAAACGAATTTGATCTGATTTGATCTAATCAGGTCTGTTCAGATCTTTTCCATTTTTTCCCGGGAATGTGTAATTGTAGCCTGAATATGTAATGGTATGACATATTGAGGTTACGTTCCGATATTTGCTGTGTATATACAGGGTGAGGCATTTAAAACTGTTTTTCAGAATATTTGGAAAAATACAAATCGGAATAAAAAAAGTTGCAATAAAAGTTGTTCACCTCGAAGAGGGTTATCCATAACATAAAGCTCGACCCCCCTGCACCACCCCCGGTGGCGGGAGGGGGGTGACTTTGAAATCTTAAATAGAAACCCCTATTTTTTATTGCAGATTTGGATTCTCCGTGAAAAAATATGTAACTTTTGTATGAGACATTTTTTTCGTTTCATGATAGATGGCGCTGTAATCGGCAAAAATGAAAATGAGTTGAAAATTGTTGAAAAATGGTAATATCTCAAAAAAATACACATCAGATTAGGAAAATCAAAGTAAGTTTTTTGATATTTTTGAAAATGCTATCATGTGACACCGTCTACCCTCCTGCAATGCATTCTTCACACACAGGTG
>NW_011962223.1:0-2676 GCF_000949405.1 Vollenhovia emeryi
TCGTCAGAGTAACACGGAGCTCTAGTAACACTGTGCAGCAAAGGGTTAACTTGTTGTGCGCTATTCCGAAAGTGACGCGAGCACTTAGAAATGAAGAGTGGCGGGTTTGTGTAGACCGAGGGGGAAATCGCTGAGGGCATTGTGGTGTACAGATTTGCGGCATTGCTGGGCATTGCTGGGCACTACTAGGCATTACTAGGCATTTTTTGGGCATTATAGTTTGGGCATTAGGCCTAGCTGGGGGATTATAAAGGTAAAATAAGATAAAATGAAATAAAATAAGATAATTAAAACAAGATAAAATAAGATAAAACAAGATGAATAAGATAATAAGATAAAGTAATGCCCACTGGGCGTTAGTGGGCATGGGTGCACAAGATTTTGGTCAGCGGTCCCCCCCCCCCCCCCCGATGCAGTGGACCCACCATTTCAAACGAGAAGAATCATCTGCGTCACGTGAGACAAGTTACACCGCTTTGGGTGGGGGGAGTAACAAACTGCGGTTAATTAAATGTACATTAATATTGCGCAGGCAAGAAAATTAATTGACGGATCTCGCGAGTGACCTTTGCCGGCTTGCACGTCGTGCGCATGATAGATACGCGGTTATGAATGATGACTTAAATGGTGCATCAAGCGAATTAAGTGGCACCGTTTTTGCGCCGCGCAGCAGAAATCTGCCGCTCAGTATTTTGCAATATGCAGGCGTCCTCACGGTTCGTGCTCTCCGCAGTAGGTTTTGCGAGCCTTGTGAAAAATCGAGCTGGAATCAGACGCTTTCTAACGAAATAAGCCTTGTAACAAGAAAGGACGATCGAAAAAAGCCGTTACTGTCTAAAGTTCTTGGAGTGAAAATGCTGCCATCAAGTGAAGTATTCGTCCTATTGGAGTGAATTTACTCAAATAGTGCAAATATTTCACTTCATGGCAGTATTTTCACTCCAAACAATTTAGAGAGCAGGGCTGAGAGAAATGGATGATTCCAAGAGAATTTAGCAAAGAATTTTTTTACGTGGAAAAAAGAAAAGATCTTTACAGTTATTTGTAAAATAACGTTATTTTTAACTTCGCTATTGACTCGTCGATAAGATTGCGTAATAATAGCAGGTACCGATATTGTAACGCATGGTACCCGCGTAAGTATAAATGTGATTCGTCGATAATAAGTTACGTTCGTGGTTTTCTCGCGCGATTAAATTGATATCTCGCTTTCACCGACGATCATTCGCGTCATTTATCAAGCATCTCGTTCCGCGCCGATCGCGCTCGCGCGCAGTAAAATAAATCAACGCGGTAATTAACGACTGAATTCGTTAGCGCGTAACTACTCGGATATCTATCCGGCGGAATATTTATTCAGTGACTCCACCGCGCGTGATGGAGACGGTGCTTTAGGTAGATTAAGAGCTTAATGTTTCTCTCTCTCTTTTTTTTTAAATAAGCGAAAAGATTTATGTGTTTTGTCCCGCGGATCGCGTTATTAAAAATAGAAATGACTCTTGCTTGATGACAGCTTGGAAAAATTGGCGAAACGCCGTCCACGGGGAATTTGTATTTCTCCCCGAAAATTCCCTTTTCGAAGACCTTAGCATTCCCCTGACTTTCGGATTACGTAAAATGCACACGGCTCACCTTTAATTTCGGCTTTGCGCGGAGCATCCGATTTCTCCTGATGTAATTCTCCGATCCTCTCGTAACTTAACGGTCGATATCGCGCCAAGTTTAGTTTCCTCAGAGGCGCGTGACGAGGGAAAGGAAGCGTGGTCGGCGTAGAAATTACTTTCGGTGGAAAACAATGTCCCGGCGATTTTTACTTCTCACCGCGACGAAGCGTTGCACAAACCACGGGTATTGTCTTTTTACGTCCTTTTGTTTCCTTATCAAGCAAGATATCGCGATACTTTTATACTAAATTATTTTTAATTAGAGGAGACAATTTCGACGTCCTTGAAGCAGTTGCAACGAATAAGAGATCCACGGTTAGTATAAACGAGGATTTGAATAATAAAAGATGTCACTTTCTAATTTTACATTAAAATTGTGTGCGCATTGTAAAGATAATATTCAACATCAGAATTGGAATATAATTGTTAGACTGCTTGTACTTAGCTGGACTAGACTGAAGTAGTCTCTTTCTTGTTATTTGCACAATCGTGCACTGAGAGAAATATCCGATTAAATACATATAATCGGATAATCCAAATACATAATAAACGGATATATTCGATTAAATTGTGTATTCGATGAAAAATATGATCGGTTTTTCGATCATATTTCATCGGTAACTGCATTGAAATGCAAATATACAGGGTGAGTCTTTCCATATCCGACAAAATTTTTGAGAAGGATCGAGATGAACGGAAAAGTCCTGTACCATTTTGCAATTTTCGTAATAGTTAACGAGTAATTAATTATTAAAAATCGTTGTCTTAGACCGGCCTACACCGCCCAATTCGAGCGCGTGGCGAGATGTGCGCATAGCAATATCGATCGCCGGGCGGTCACATCTTGCCACGCGCTCGAATTGGACGGTAGGCCGGCCTAAGACAACGATTTTTAATAATTAATTACTCGTTAACTATTACGAAAATTGCAAAATGGTACAGGACTTTTCCGTTCATCTCGATCCGTTCTACCTTCTCAAAAATTTTGTCGGATATGGAAAGACACACCCTG
>NW_011962224.1:0-2676 GCF_000949405.1 Vollenhovia emeryi
GTTCGGCCGTCCTGACAATATGGCCGTCTCGGCCATGGGTATAAGAAATGCGCAAATTAACGTATAACAATTTGATAAAATTCTTGTCACCTTAATTACATATTATGCCGATTACATATACAATAAATAGAGAGTACAAATATCTTAAAGTCTAGTCGCTAATATATCTTTTCATATGATCCGCACTCACCGTTCCCGTGTACGGTAATTGAGTTATCTGGAAGCCCTCGATATCTGACACAATATAACGGTCATGATCTAAAACAGTTTTTATAATATATGGGCCTTTAAATTTTGGTATCAATTTTTTATTCACCCCCGGCGTTACGTCGGTGTTGCTAATCATTACGTAATCACCTACTTTGTAGGTAGTAGCGTGTTTCCGCCTGCTATTATACAGAGTTTCGTTCGCCCGCTGACAATTCTCAATAACGCTCGCCGCGCGCTCTCGAATAGCCTCCAGATCCCTGTCGCTATCAGAATACGGATCAAGCAGGATACGAACTTCGTCCTTCACATCTCCCAATTGGTTAATTCCAAACAATAACTGACTGGGAGTATTATCTACACTCCGACAGCGCGTATTATTTAGGGAAAATTCGACATCCTCCAGTACCCTGTCCCATTTTCCTGGCGCGTCGCATAGTTTTGCTATTGCTGGCGTAAGGACGCGATTAAAACGCTCGACTTGTCCGTTAGCGCGAGGAGTACCGACGGCAATCAAGGTATGACGGATAGATTTCCCTTTCATGAATTCTTCAAACGACTGCGACGTAAAGCACGACCCCCGATCGCTTATTAAACGTCCCGGCTTGCTGTATGCACGAAAATAGTCTTTAAGATGTCGAATTATTTCCTCAGTCTTTGTTGTTTTGCAAGGGTACAATTTTATGAATTTCGTAAATCCGTCTATCAAAGAGAAGATATATCGATAGCCTTTCCCCGTTTTTTCTAAAGGTCCGTAATGATCAGCATGTATTGTCTGGAACGGTAACTTTCCTTTTGGTATATTATGTAAGTACCCCTCCATTTTTCCGGAAGTTGGGGAAAACTCGATACACTTTAGGCAATTCGATATATATTCTCGTACTTTCTCTCTTAGATTTGGAAACCAATATGTTTTTGTTATACTATCGACGACTTTATCGATTCCGAGGTGGCCTAAGTCATCATGGCAGGTTCGAATTACATTTGATTCCATACATTTCGGGACGTAAAACAGCAATTTTTTATTTTTATATTTACGATAGACTAAACCGTCTCTTAAGTCATAAAATTTATCTTCGCCGTTTTCCAATCTATTTCGAATTTCGCAAATCTCTTTATCTTTATCTTGTCGAATCGATAACGTTTGTTCAAACGTATTGGCCTCCAATACTAATACATTACACCGACTTAATGCGTCGACATGTGACATTTGTTTGCCCGGACGATGTTTAATTTCATAATCATAATCTTGTAAAAACATCGCCCATCTCGAAATGCGTGGATTAACAGTCTGCTTGTGCAATGTAAGGCGGAAGCTATCACAATCCGTAACAATGGTAAACGGAATCCCTGACAGATAGATGTGATATCTCTTAATCGCATATACGGCCGCCAAACATTCCAGCTCGAAGCTGTGATAACGTGCTTCAGTCGCCGTGGTTCTGCGACTAAAATAAGATACAGGCCGCATAGTTCCATCGTTTTGCTTCTGCAACAGAATTGCACCGAATCCGCCAGCACTGGCGTCACAATGCAACTCCGTTAACAATTTCGGCGAATAAATTGCGAGAATCGGTTGAGAAGACAACAACTTCTTTAATAACTCGAAAACGCGGTTTTCTTCAGGCCCAAATCTAAAAACCGCATTCTTTTTTACTAGATCATAAAGTGGTTTTGCAACGATCGAAAAATTCCTAATAAATCTACGGAAGTAGCTTGCAAGGGATACAAATCGATGGACTTCTTTTACATTACGTGGCACCGGAAAATCAGTAACGGACTCCACGTTCGCAGCACTAGGTCGAATGCCATTCTCGTCAATCAGATAACCAAGATAGACAATCTCGCGATACAGGAACGAGCATTTATCTAAACGGAATTGCAACTTGTGTTGGCGCGCCAAATTAAAAACTTCTCGAAGAATTTCTAAGTGCTCACCAACATTTTCGGTCGCGATTAATATATCGTCAAGATATATCAATATTTTATTCTCCCGAATCAAACCACGAAAAATGTCGTTAATGTACCGCTGGAAAACACGCGGAGCGTTCGTTAATCCGAAAGGCATTCTTAGAAACTCAAACTGACCCAGAGGTGTCACAAAAGACGTATATTTCACCGATTCGTCGGCAACCTTAACGTGATGGAATCCGTTTCTCAAATCCAGGCTAGAAAAGTAGGATTTTCCGCGCAATCTATCTAGGTGGTCGTCTATCAATGGGGTCGGAAAGTTATCCTTTACCGTTATTTTATTTAACTCGCGATAATCAATACATAATCGTGATTCACCGTCCTTTTTACGCACGAGCACAATAGGAAAAGCGTATGGAGAATCGCTCGGTCTTATTATTTGTTCATGTAATAATTTGTCCAAAATTTGTTTCAATTTCTCTTTGTCGTCGAATGAGAGTCTTCGCGGCCGGTAACTAATAGGTCTATCATGCGTTAAATTAATGGTCATTTCAACTT
>NW_011962225.1:0-2676 GCF_000949405.1 Vollenhovia emeryi
AGAGAGAGAGAGAGAGAGAGAGAGATGTGCGTGTGCAACGCTGTAGCTGATCGCTCAGCTGACCACCCCGCGTATGCCGCCCGGGAGCCGCGGCGGTGCGCCGCTCCTGTCTGCCTCTTGTACTCGGCCAGTTATTCGCTGACTATTTCTTTTAATAATTCAAAAACTAAGCTTCGGAGAACATTTTGGTAAGAGAAAAATCGTCTTAGAATTTAATCAGGAATACGACATTTCAGGGACACTATACCTATTTTGAATCACCCTGTATAAGTGGCAACGCCTCTAATTACATTTTCGCAAGATTCTGATAATTCCTGAAAGGCTTTATTAGCTATGATCGCGGATGAATGGCAAATGCAATTTAATAATATTACATTCGGTACCTCTAATTGCAAACGCGAAAAGAAAGAGTTACTACGTCCAATCATTACTGACGCGTTATCGCTTGCCATTCCGATTATATTTTGCAAAGGAATATTGTTTCTTTCTAAATGTTCTTTAAAAATTTTAAAAAGTTTACTTGCTGAACAATCCGTAGCATCTAAGGGCATTAAATCAAGTAATTGTGTTTTTAATTTTCTTTTTGACAAAAATTGTACAAGAATGCACATATTTTTTGTGTCCGTGATATCAGTACTTTCATCAAGTAGAATTGAAAATCGCTGCGATTGTAAATTACTAACAAGTTTTTCGGTTTCATGTTTTGCTACAACTTCTTTAATAACATTACTACACTTAGTACGACCCAGTGAAAGATCTTGTGCAATCTGAGAATCTTTGAAAACTTTTTTTAATAATGGAATTAAATGATCCACGATATTAATTGCAATATTGTGCTCTGCAAAAAAAGCTGCTATATTTATTTCCGCACTTTTAACGAGGTCTGTATGAGACATATCTGTCTCTTTATAATCGAGGCTTTGATCTTTATCATTTAATTTAGTCATATGTTTGGCCGTCTGTGCATGCCGTTTTAAATCCGCTTTGCAGCATCTAATACTAATATTGCACAAGTTACATGTAGCTTTATTATCTATAGGATGTGGAGCCAACCATCCTTTAAACATATCATCATCTAGCCAACATTGTTTAAAATATCTTGCTTTCTTACTGGCTCCTATTTTATAATCCATATTGAATTTATTAATACTAAATATAATAAATATATTAAATTGTACTTACCCCGGCATCAGCCTTAGCCTAACCTAGCCCTAGCCTTCGAGCCCGCCAAAACATTGGTCTGTTACCAGGGTTACCCGGTCACATACGGCACTGCTTTCCCACGCATGCGTAAGAAAACGCGTCCCCGCTGGCAACTCTGCGGTGTATGAGTCGTTTATTTACAAATCAATTTGGCATATCTTGTTCTTGGTGTGGTCGTAAAAATAATCATCGCATGTGCGATTTGAAATGCATCCACATCCTAAAAGGTGAGCTATTTCAACAAGTTGCATATTTTTATTCTTTGTCTAAGTTATTTCTTTGTCTAGATTAGTAGAAATTTAATGTAATATTAACTATACTGTTGAATGTTTTATTAGGTGTGTTCAAAGCCAAAGGTATAGACGAAAGCAACTTCGAAACTATTGCAAGTGAATGGTTTCGCCTTTGTAAACTGCGACACAAACGCGAAAATAAAGTATTGCCTGAAAATAAAGATGCAAACTGGGACGAAACGGAGACACTACCTGTTACGTAACTTTTGTGGATACTTATATTGCACGTGTACTATTGCTTCCAAACTATTGAATAGTGTCTATATCTTATATAATAAAATTATATAATATATTTTACTATACTTGCCATAAAGTTTTATTGAAATAACAATAATTAATATATTGTATGTATACAATAATTTAAATGTGCAATAATAAAGTTGCAATAATAAAGTTTTATCATAACATATTGAGAGATCATTTCAGTAATATACAGGGTGTTATGTAATACCCGCATCAACTGTCATGGGCGGGTAGAGCGGACTAAACTGAGTCGAAAAGTTCTGTACGATTTTGCAATGTTCGCAATAGGTAACGAGTTATTAATTATTCAAAATCGCCGTCTTAGCCCGGCCTACTGTCCAATTAGAGCGCGCGGCGAGCTGTGACCGTCCGGCGATCGATATTACCAAGCGCACGAGGAGTTATTTATTTCAAGCGGCAATGGCTACACACGAGCGGCGCGTAACGCTGGACCCCCGTTTCTAAACTATGATAGCTCCTTGTCCTTTTTTTAATAAACGTGAAATTGTCTAACATTATATTATATACCATACATTTTACTAGTGAAATGTATAGTAAAATTTCAAAAAACTCATAAAATTCTTCGAAATGCTATGTTATCCCACGGTTACATGATTTTCAGGGGAAATTTTAAGAGAAAATTCTCCGCGTATCGAAAAATTTTTTTGCCTATGTATGTAGGTACGTGTACATGCATGTACATAGAAAAATATTATTTCTGCTTAAAAAGGCGATTACTCAATTTACTTTTTTTTAGTGAGTAACGGTTATCTTTAACAAAAATATTTTCATAATAATAGTCTTAAAATGTAGGGGAAGGTGGGGCACATTGAGACACGGGGCACTATGTGACAGCGATTTTTTCTCAAAACGCAGCGAGCGCAGCCAAACATTGACACACACAAAAGAAAGGCGTCATAAAAAAAGTTACTTTGAC
>NW_011962226.1:0-2677 GCF_000949405.1 Vollenhovia emeryi
AAAATTACTGGTTGCTCCGCCAGAGCTACGGTGCGTTCCGTGCTCTATCGTTGTATTACTTGCACGCGACACAACGCTCGCATTCCCGAGCAATTTATGGGCGAACTTCCCGACTTTCGTGTCAATCCAAATTCACGAGCCTTCGTACATACCGGTGTCGATTACGCGGGTCCGTTGCTTGTTCGCCTAGCCAAAGGCCGTGGCCATAAATCACAAAAGGCATATATCGCGGTATTCATTTGTATGACCACCAAAGCCTTACACTTAGAATTAGTTTCCGATTATTCAACGGCGTCATTTTTAGCTGCGTACCAACGCTTTCTCGCGCGCCTCGGAACTCCGACTTCAATGTATTCCGACAACGGTACCACGTTTCAAGGCGCTGATAAAGAAATGACTGCATCCTTCCAAGCCGCCACGCGAAACCCTGAATTTCAAAATTATTTAGCTACCGAGAGCGTGTCCTGGCACTTTTTACCTCCAGCGGCACCTCATTTCGGCGGTCTTTGGGAGGCTGCAGTCCGCAGTGTCAAGCACCACCTTAAACGTTCGATCGGCACTCACACGCTTACATTTGAAGAATTAAGTACGCTGTTGTGTCGAATCGAATTGTTCCTCAATTCCCGACCGATTGCCTCTGTCACCGATTCGATCGATGATTATTGCGCGCTAACCCCGGGTCATTTTCTGATCGGCTCCACCTTAATCGCCGCTCCAGAACCAAGCGTCCTCGAATTGGCGGAGCAACGATTGTCTCGTTGACAACTCGTTCAACAAATTAGCGAACGCGTCTGGAAGGCGTGGAAGGATACGTATCTCCACACCTTGCAACAACGCCCGAAATGGCGATCCGTTCAAAATTTAGCTACCCAAGGTCGCATGGTCTTGATTCGCGATCCCTTGGCGCCCCCAAGTCGTTGGAAGCTTGGGCGAATTGTACAATGCCATCCAGGCAGCGATAATCTGACTCGCGTTGTTACCATCAAAACCGCCGATTCCGAATACAAGCGCCCGATTGCGAAAATCTGTTTTCTTCCGGTCGACATCAATCTCGATCAAGAACAGTCTGCCATGGCGGGCGGCGACAAATAACTCTTTCAACGATGACCATTGTTACCGCGTAACGACGAACGAACTATTGTAATTCTATTGTAATTATTACCACGAATGTATCTACGCCGCGTACTCTGCTTGTACGCACTAATCTACCATATTAGCATTTATCGAATGCAGAACATTCGAGACGGGCGGCATGTTCCGGATTCAAGCAGTAATTCTCTGTTCTCAAGCGTTATGTATTTGCAAAGAGAAAGCTATCGAGACAGTGGAATGTCGTTAGTCTCCCAAATAAACCTCGCGATCAAAACAGTTTCGACCATGAGATGTTTCGCAGTCAAACTCGCCGTTATTGGTAAGCGCTCTTATGTTATTTCGAATTTGTCCGCCAATTCGGAGAGAGCCGGTGTCTATTCTCCGAAAAGAGGGGATTCCTCTTCGTACGGATTCCGCGCCACGACACGGGATCTCTGGTCAGAACACGAGTAGTTGGCTTGAAGATAGAACGTGTTACCCGGTCTCGGTGACCGCTTTATACTGTACGATCAACGTCGTTCGATGTACCGTCACTCAATAAATAATTGAAGGTGCACGAATACTCAACGGACTTTTAAACTCCTGTCACGGCGAGCCTTCTGATAAGGCTGTATCAGCCTCCGTGGAAGAGTCGCGTTTTCGCCGTGCCAACGGCGGAAAACTTACGAGCGACGAATTCACACAATTATAGTTACAAGGCTATGGTCAAAATTTCCTCCTTCTTTGCAGCTGCAAGCAGCAACTTTTAATTAATAAATTTAATATTGTCATGCTATAAGTTTCTTTGATACAGAAAAACAACCTTTTTTACTTTGAAAGCATATTATATTAAATAACGTTTGTATACACATATTATCTTGAATATATTATAAACGTGCAATTCTCACAACTATCATATATGAATCACATTGAAAGTTACAACTAAAAAGGACAGCGTTTGCGATTTTACATATAGGAAGATAATTTAACATAAAGAAGGATGTAATATATATCCAAAACTATAATATCTACGCTTGCTGCTCCATTTCCCTAGCCTTTTTGTTTTCACGTACGAGCCTCTGTCCACCCTGGCGAAACCATTCTTTGGTTACTCCTCCAATTCTTTCGAAGTGAATGAATGATTAGCAGTAATTGTCACTGAAACATACATTACGACGGTATGACTTTAAAAAGTACGTATGAAAATTGATATGTTCAAATATTAACATATACATGTACATACTCGTATATTTTACCTTGTATGGCCGTTATAATCGTTTTTTGGCCACTGATATTAAAATGATCGCGTAGGCCTTTCCATGACGAGTGTTTAGCAACGTTATTGCTAAAGACTAATCGGTATAATCGAATCAAATTTTCTTTCCCGCAGCTTCCGCCTACGCGAGATAGACAGTGCAGCTAAACAAACGTAACAAGATTTTATATACAGGGTGTCTGATGCAAAAGTAGCCAACTTGAAAATAGTGGTAGATTGGGTTAAACTAAGGAGAAATATCATGTACCGCGGTACAAAGTAACAATAGTTATCGAGGAATTAATTTACACGTTTGAGCGAATGAGGATGCAGGAGACGGTAGGCCGGTTT
>NW_011962227.1:0-2677 GCF_000949405.1 Vollenhovia emeryi
AGTCAAGATTTGCCGTCCTATGCTAACTTGTTTTTTCCCGTAATCGCATTTTACCTTATGTCTCTTCACGAAATCTACTCCTAGGATTCCGTCATACTCCATGGGGAAGTCATCTTTGACTACATATAGTGTGTGCTTTATTTGCAGTTCGTCTAACTTTATCTTGGCGTGAATCTTGCCTATTGTTTTCACCTTATGGCCTGTTATCCCCGTAAGCGTTATCTCGTCTTCTTCTATTAGTGTTTCCCCTTTCAACAACGCTACTTTTATTAGGGACAAAGCGGCTCCTGTGTCGAATAACATGTTGGCTTTTCCGCGTTTCGTTTCTCGGATGGGCAGGTTGATTAAATCTAATCCTGTGCTCCGCTGTGGCATATCGTTCATGTGCGCAACCTGATACTCGAGCGCTCGTCTTGTCTTCTTCTCATCGTTGTCATCTTCGTCACTGCTTGCTGCTGAGTTGGCGCTCTTTTCTTTGTATTTATTATGCTCATTTCCGTTCCCTTTCGCTTTTCCTTGCGAGTAATTGGGTTTAGCGTATCTCGCGCTATTATTTTTCGGTTTCCCGTGCAACTGCCAGCATTCCTCTTGGACGTGTCCCGGTTTTTTGCAATGTCTGCAGTGCTTCTCCGTCGCATTTACTCTGGGTGTCGTCTCGGGTTTCGGCAGCTGAAAACGATTTGCATATCGACTGCTTCGGCAATCTCTGCTATAATGTCCGGGTTTTCCGCATTTGTGACACGTTACTTTCACTTTATTGTCTTTCGGCTGCGAGTTTGCATAACCGTTTCTATACCGTGCCGTTTCCTTCGGACTATTAAATTTTTCCTCGGCACTTGCGCCAGCTATGGCGTCTTGCATAGTTTTGTAATTTCGGGATCTGACGAGTAGTTTGATCTCGTCTTTCAGTCCCAGCTGAAAATTTTGTAAAGCTTGTTGCTTTATCGATTCTAGAAGGCCTTGCTTAACTCCTGGCGGGTGATTGCTTTCCTCTACCATGGATTCGAATAGCTCGTTGGCTAGTTTTTCGGTTCTCAGGCCGAATTCTTGAGCGCTTTCACCGCTCCTTTGCTTTAGCGTATTGAAGTCAAGTTGCAAGTGCGTAGTGCTCTTCTTACTCTGATAGCACACGACTAATTCTTCTTTTAATTGGTCAAAGTCTCTAATCTCTCTAATACGAAAATCTGTCAAGGCTCTGCCTTTCAATTTGGTGTATAATACGCCTTCTAATAGTGCTCCTTCGTCGAGTGGATCGATACTTTTCATTGCGTAAGTTATGACACGTAAAAATTCTTGTAATTTGCTTGAGGTTCCATCGAACGGGGGAATCGAGTTTCTTGCTTCTTTTAAGGACATGTATCTTCCGTTCGTGTTTCGTTCTCCCGGCTGACCGGAATATTGTGCAGGCGGTGTCAATTGGTTCTGTGATAGTATGTCATCGTCACGTCTGCTGGTGTTTTTTATCACTGTCCGTCCCGGGTCGCGTATTCGTTCGCGATCTTGGATTTTACTTATCTCTATCCTCATGTCGCGTATTACGCTTACTAATTTGGGCACTGTAGCTCGTATGTCGTCGTTTTGCGCGGTGGGCAATACTACCCCGCTTTTAAACGGTGTACTGTCTCTGTTAATCCCGGCTACTAACCCTAACGCTTCGTCTATTTTTTGACCGACTGCGTTCGGATCCGTTCCTATCGCGTGCGCCATGTCCCGTTGTTCTTTCGAATCGGGTTTACTTGTCGCGATTGAATTTACGGACGTGTGCCTATTTACTAGGCTATATGCCGGACTGCTTTCCGGTTCCGTATCGGAAATCAAAATCACTTTGGGCGAAGTCGCGATTTCCTGATTGGGTACTTCTGTGGCGTCGGAGTCGGACTCCTCGCTTGTGTAGTACTCCTCTAAATTTCGGCGGACACGGTTTCGTCTATTTCGCGGTATGCGTTTGACCGTGTGTGAACTTCGCGGATTTTCGTTCGCTTTTCGGGCTGCTTCGCTTAACAGCCTCCACGAATCAATTTCGCGCGGTGTCGCAGGGCCACTCCCTGACATCTACTTTTATTTGTTTCGGCAATTTCGCTCGCTTTTACAATAGTCTTAATACGACTTACATTAGACGCATGTTGATTTCTCGATCAATCCTGCTGTCGTAGTTCAGTGCCGCTCGGGTGTCGGCTGGTTGAGGCTGGTCAGGGCTGCTTCTCCGGTTTCCCTCGGCGTTATCGCTCGTCGGCTGCTACCGTCGGCTGCTACCGGGTGTCCGTGTCGTTCGCAGTCCTCTGCTAGTCCTCGTTGTCTTTGCTCAGCTGTTTCTTGGTCCTCTGAGGCAGTGTTCTCGACTCAGTTGTTCACAATCCCAGTACCGCTGGTTCTTGGTCCTCTGAGGCAGTGTTCTCGACTCAGTTCACAATCCCAGTACCGCTGGTTCTTGGTCCTCTGAGGCAGTGTTCTCGACTCAGTTCACAATCCCAGTACCGCTGGTTCTTGGTCCTCTGAGGCAGTGTTCTCGACTCAGTTCACAATCCCAGTACCGCTGCCACCACTTTTGTTGCCGCGCCGCTCCGTGCGCGGTGTATTTTCCTTCTTACTCGCTCCGGAGGTATTCTCTAACGAGAACCGAAGGGGTTCTTTGATGGGATGTGGTTGGTCGGAGGTCACTTCAAGAAGGCACCGTTGG
>NW_011962228.1:0-2677 GCF_000949405.1 Vollenhovia emeryi
CCCATTTGAAAACTATTATGGACTCGACTTTTTCGTATTAGAATTTTCGTCTCAAAATGTTACAAAGTACTTGTCATTAAAATATTTATCGCCAGTTTAGGTACACCCTGTATAACTTGAAAATTAATATTAAAATGTAATATAGAAATCATTCAGAAATATTTCTGAAGCATTTAAGAGATATTTCTGAAGCATTTCAGAAATATTTCAGAAACATTTATGATATTTCATCTACGCGGACATTTCATATATCTGAAACATGTCTGAAATATTTTTTTGAAAGGTTTCATATTTCATTGACAGCTTTTTGAGAGCTTTCTGAAATATTTCGGTGCTGTGTGGGATAGCACTAGTACCACTCAATGCCGCGGCGTGGCGACCGCGCGTTAGTCTTTCTCGTAAGTAAAAATCATTCAGTATTAGTATAAGAGGCGAGCCGATATGATGCAACAGCGAGTTGTCTGAATCATGAATAATCTTCAATAACCTGAATATACTTTTGATGACTTCCAGAAAGTAGACGTTCAATGGACACTGTTAAGGAAGCGAGTGACTTTTCCAACGCAACGATCTAATCGATATTATTAATATTGATTAATTCGTGGAAGCCGCAAGAACCCGAATGCCGCGAGAGCATTGAAACGAGAGAGTGGCGCGCTTCATCTGCCTTTTCGTATCCAAGCAATTCCGTTGTTGTTTATCTCGTTCTGTGATAGATTTTGCATTCTTCTCAAACGCAGTTATCTAGTGCCTTTACGGTGAATCTTTGGGATATTACGTAATCATCCTTACTCTTTAAAACCTCGTCCAACAGGGAACTGAGGTGTAAAGCATATATTGCCTCGTCCGATTGGGGACCAAGGTAAGAAAACAGCGCAACAGGCGCTCTTACTCCTTCAGTTTAGCCTTTCTTTCGAAAGGCATGCCGAAAGGTGATAGAGTCCCCATTCGACTCTCTTACTAAATTTAAAGTCTTTCTTCATGGAAGATTGCCGTTGACCCCGTCACGGGCGAGGTGGTACTACCTTTCCCAGCCAGAACGTTGATGTCGATTAGATGTCTAATAGATGTCGGGGATGTCTAATAGATGTCTAACAGACGTCTGTTGGACGTCGAATCGACATGATGTTCTGCCTGGGTTATTAAGATCATTCCTTCTTTATCTTTTGCCATAGACCCTCTCACACGAGGCGAGGTGTGGAAGTAAACGGACTTCCTTCTCTCTACCATATTTATATCTTTTCCTACAGCTATTATAACCTTCTCTGACGAAGAATTATATAGAAGAACCATCTACAGCTTAGCGTTCCAATTGATGATAGAAGAACGATCTACCGCCAGCGTTTCAACCGACGATAGAAGTACGACGGTGCGGAAATAAGTTTTGGACTTTACTATACAGACACCCACACAGCAAAACAAATTTCAGAAAGTTTTCCGAAAGATAACTTGGGAATTAATATTGAAATGTAAAATTGAAATCATTCAGAAATATCTTTGAAACGTTTCATCAAAATCACATGTCATTGAAAGCTTTCCAAAAGATACCTTGGAAATTAATATTGAAATGTAACATTGAAATCGTTCAGAAGTATTTCTGAAACGTTTTATCGAAATCATTTATGATCTTTCTCACTGAAATATTTCAGAAATATTACAAAACATTTCAGAGAAATATTTCGTACGTAATCTCTAAAACATATGTTATTGAAAGCTATCCAACATATAACTTGGAAATTAATAGCGAAATGTAAGATAGAAATTATTCAGAAATATTTCTGAAGCATTTAAGAAATATTTCCGAAGCATTTAAGAGATATTTCTGAAGCATTTCAAAAATATTTCCGACGCATTTCAGAAATATTTCCGACGCATTTCAGAAATATTTCCGAAGCATTTAAGAGATATTTCTGAAGCATTTCAGAAATATTTCAGAAACATTTATGATATCTCATCTACGCGGACATTTCATATATCTGAAACATGTCTGAAATATTTTTTTGAAAGGTTTCATATTTCATTGACAGCTTTTTGAGAGCTTTCTGAAATATTTCGGTGCTGTGTGGGAAATAAGATTAAAAGTATCATGTACACTGAAATTATAAATACCTATCAACACAAAGAAAGTCACAGGTGTTCAAGGACTTTATTATAGTATACTGAGTTTAAGTTTTCAGTGTCACGTTTTAAAATAATAGCATTTTTATGTTTTTTAATAAAAACCATTTCAGCAACCTCATGTTTAATTTTGTGTTTTTCGTTATGTAATATTTTAGGTTCCAATCAATTAAAATCGTGTTCATGATTGAGGCGATGCTTGCTAACGACCGATAAATTATTTTCATGTTTCTTAAGGCAGGATACCACCTTTGACTGCGATTTTGGAGGCGTTTTTCATGAATTTTTTTTGCATACAAAGAGTACCCAGAAACAAAATCGGTTTTAGTCATTCATTAATGTAACTCTAATCTGTAATTACAAACTGAAATAGTTACAAATAATCTCTTGTAGGTGGCGCCAAAATACATTCCTTTGAAGGAACACCGTTAGACTGCGTGTCAAATTCCGCTCTGTACGTGGCTCCTAGAAAAAAAACCAAAGAATGTTCCTATTAACAACAATATTTTTTAATGCTGTACGTAGGGATTTTACGAAATTTCGATTTTTAAGAAAATGG
>NW_011962229.1:0-2677 GCF_000949405.1 Vollenhovia emeryi
GTGATTCGCGGGGCGGAGAAAGTCCGCAGTAGCGTACACCTAACGGGGTGCTCCTCGGTGTACAATTCCTACTGCAAATTCACGCATCACGAGGCGCCGCTCGGGCGTGATCCTGTCCTGACCTGATCCTTTCCTGTTTCCTGACCGGTATAGCATTCAGGGGGGTAATATTCGGGTGGGAAATAATATTCTCCGTTAGCTCTAATAGTAAGCTCCGTAGTATTAATTCCGTATTATTTCTTCCCTTGCAGAATAAAGGGGTCCGTGCAGTCATCCTGTCTGACTGTTTCCAGTTACCAGTGTAATTCCATATTTTCCGTGCTCTGTCATAGATCCGTATTATACTTTGAATTATCCATACTCCGTTACAATCCGTACCGTACTTATTGTTTTCCGCGTGACTCCGTACTTTCCGTACTCCGATTAAATTGTACTGTTTATTTCCGTGTTCCGATCAAAACTCCGTCTTGTATCCATTTATTTCCGTACTCCGTTATAAATCCGTAGCGTACTTATTATATTCCGGATCAATTTCATACTTTCCGTACCCTGTAGTGAATCCGTATTGTATTTACGTACTTTCGTACTCCGATCAAGATCCATATTGTAATTATTACTTTCCGTATTCCGATTGATTCCGATTAACCATATCCTGTTTTTCTCTGTATTTAAACACAGGGCGGACTCACTGTAATATTAATCCTTCTTTCTTTTCCTTTATATTTTTATTCTAGGGCGGACCTATTGTAATTACCACACTATCCACTGTATTCATTCCCGAATAAACCTTGTTCATAGTTGTTTAACCTTTAAACACCTGTCCGACTTATTTTCCGATTCCCCCAAGCGATTACCTTCACTAAGTAATTAAGATCTTGTCCTCCTTTCCTCCCGACGGCCCTGGAGCTGAGCATATTCGGCAAATAGGAGGAACGGAGGATCCCTTTTTCCGTTACACAGCACGTCAAACACCGACCGAACGAACGCCGACTCTTTCGACCGTTGGTCGGGACCGCGCGCCCGACCAAGCTACGCAATTAATTCGCGTAATCACTGACACCCGCCGGAGTCCTGTCCGGAATTCAGTACCGGAGGCGGCGAAGTGCTTCGTTACAAGCATATTATTATAATGCTATCTTGTTGGTCACATTGCCGTCACGATTTCTGCAACAAAAATTTAATAAAATTATTTTTATAATTCTAATTAAATACAATATATAATTATACGTTTATTTTTGTACTTTCTCTTACTTTTTATTTCTAGTATATCGTGAGGCACATATTTGTGCTTGACGAATAATAAAATTGGTTTGTGTATCTTTTATAGTGCGATTTAATATTTTATTTATATATTTGCACCATTGTACTAAAAATGCTTCTGTTACCATAGCCAAAATAGTGTTCAAAGTAGACGAACAGTGCATCGTGACAGCTAAATTTTTATCTAAAATATGAGTTAATTGTTCTTTGATTTTAATTTTATAACATAAATCTGACATTCGTTCTTCGATGGCGGTAACAGTGTCTTTTAATTTTTTAATTAAATCCTTATTGTTTAACTCTTCCGTACACTTTACACACTGAATTTTACTCTCTATTTTTTTAATAATATTTTCTACATCTATAAAAATATTTTGTGTATTTTCATTAGGTACAACACCTTCTATGCAGTCTATTTCTTGGGAACTATAAATTTTGTCTGATATTATCTGACTTTCGGAAAACATGTTTATTAAGGACATAGATTTGCCATTGTTTTCTTTACAGTTTGCTGATGGAGAATGTTTCGACGTTATACTGGCAATTAAGAGAGTTTTAAAAGCAGTAGAGAATTGATATGGCGATGGATTATTATTGCGATGCCCTATATCTCTGATTTGACTAAAAAAGTTTTCCAATGGATCTTGATTAATATATCTTAAATTAAAATTTGGAAAGTTAGATTTTTTAAGTTTTTCCCATAAAGTCAGTGCACCTTGGATAGTCCAAATCCAATTTTTAATGCATTTTGGTGCATTTCTTCTGATCGGTTTATGAGTTGTTCTTTCAACAAATTCCGTTCCACGAAGTATACGTATAGCCTTTTGCCAAAATAACACATGATTACTTTCTCTACTTATTGTACTACTCAGACCTTGTCCCCTTCTCCCGTTAAATGAGTCAAATAACTCATCAAAGAAGATAATAAGGTCTGCTGTTGCAAGACTGCACTCAGGTAACTTGATGGGGCCTTTAATTGTTTCAAACTCATCTGCAATATGATAAATAATTATTTATCGATAAGTTCTCGATTGAAATAGAAATAATTGTGAACTTTTGTACAGTAATATTATTACATAATTATTATTGTTTACCTTGTTTTAAAAGCCCACAAAATTGAAGAACAGTTCCAACCGTATGACTTAATACCTGGACCGCGTACTTGACTTTCATCTTAGGAATGAGAGTTGGATATATATGTTTGTCTACTAATTTTTGTAGCAGTCTTCCAGATTGTTTCCGTGGAGAAAATTTGTCTATTTCATATATAGCTGTTATTGCCTCCCATGAAGCATACCTTATATGTTCATTATTGTTTGTTTCATCCTCATCGTTTTTAAATGATATATCTTTAAAGACAAAATTGTTACGAATTCCTTTTTGTAAGTGCACATAATCAAATAATGGTATAATATCG
>NW_011962230.1:0-2678 GCF_000949405.1 Vollenhovia emeryi
ACCCTGTATACATGCATATATAGGATGTACAAATATATATGCATACATACATGTGTGTATGCATGTATTATTCTATATTAGATACATATATGTAAATTTATATATGTTTCTGATATAAAATAATACCATTATATACATATATGTATATGTATATACGTACATACATACGTAGTGTGTACTTTGGATAATAGTACTCTCTACAAAGTTTCTTTTCGGTTGATGCAACCATGCATTAGAGAGATTTCTCATATATTTTTTTTCTCGTTACTAAAAATCAGGGGGTTTTATTTATGACCCCTTTCCCTTCTCACTTTGACCGTCCAGCACGCACATATACACGTATACAACAAACAAACATACGTGACATA
This sequence comes from Vollenhovia emeryi, assembly GCF_000949405.1. NCBI lineage: Eukaryota > Metazoa > Arthropoda > Insecta > Hymenoptera > Formicidae > Vollenhovia > Vollenhovia emeryi. Next base: position 369 of record NW_011962230.1, read on the forward strand.
TTAGTACATTATTAAAGTGAGAATGTAAATTTGCTGGCGATTGGTCGGCTCTTGGAATTGTTGCATCTTTTGGAAATCTAGGAGGCACGAAGCTTGTAGATCCTTGGATTCAGAGGTGGTTTTCTGCGAGGTATCGAATTAGTTTCTCGCGAAGGACTTAATCGCGTATATATTATGTAATTGTTACAATCAAAGTGTGTCTCTTTTATATCATATAGTTATATGGTTTATAAAATCGTATACGTGCTATACTCATCTATTTGTATTAAAGTATCTTTAAATATAAAGTTACATTCAAATATTATATATATATTTTTTTTAGCACTAACGCGTGTGGTAAAAATTACGTGTGCACGTGTACATGTGTTTAATTTATATCTGTAGATTTTTGTGCAAATCTCCTGCTGAGACTCCACGTTATAAGCCGATATGCAAAGTCGATCTGTTCGTTTTAATTAATTAAGTACAGCACAAAAAATTAAATTGGAACATATATTATTCATTCATTTTGATTGTAACAATGTATCCCTCTCGTTTCTACCGGTCTATTCGCACTTGTGTATCCCTACAGCCTATCCCCATAAGAAAAATAGAGAAAAACTACTTTCACACACGGATACGACATCCATATTCTCTGATAACTAAGTTGTGATTTTATGGTGCCACAGGCGGTGGAAAGGAGTGGCGTGGCGCGGGTGTAGCCGATGATGGGGTAGCTGAGAGTAAGCAGTAAGCCGAGTAGCAGGGGGCTGTAAGCAGTTTGCAGTAGCGAGAGAGAGAGCGGTGTTGGTGGTGCGGTGCGGTGCGATGCGGTGCGGTGCGGTCCGTTCCGGTGCGATGGTCTGGTGATCCGGTGATTCGTTCAAGGCGGGTTTGCAAAAGATCAGGGCGAAAGAGAGCGAGAGAGAGAGAGAGAGAACGAGAGGGGGAAATAGAGTGATATCGAGCGAGCGAGCGAGAGAGCGAGAGAGAGAGCGAGAGAAAGGGGTAGAAAGAGAGGATAGATCATCTGCCAGTTCATCTGCAAGTTTAAGAGTCATCGCGAGTCCACTGCCGACTTCCTCGGGCGTCGTCAGGGGCGCGGTGTCAGGTTCTAGGCATCGCGCGACAGACTATCACCAGACCTCGCGAACAGAGAGGCGACTGATTCATAGAACGTCGTGTTCATCGATCGATCATCGATAAACGGAGTCACGTGTTCACGGTAAACTATATGATACAGATACTGCGCACACAATGTGCGAAGTATGGCAGCTCTAAAACAAACAGAATCGAGGAAAAGTTCAATCTGGCCTGATATCATTTAAATGAAATTTATTATTGAACATTCATGCTACATTAAGGTGTCTGAAAATTATCGGATGTCCCTGACAGATCTTGGCAGATTTTAGTATAGATTTTCCCTCGATTTGCCCTCGCCACCTATTGCGAGCCTTTTAAATCGCTACTTCGAATTGAAAACTTAGTTTTGTTATCCATTTGGTCGCGTGAAATTTACTTCGCAAAGTCCTCTTTCAATCACTTGTGAGTAGGAAATTATTGAGAAAATTACCTCGACATTTCCATTCCGAAAAAATCATATCTAAATTCACCCGAGAAATCTGTCATTAAGAGGGCATTCGATTAGTTTTGAGATATTGTATATTGCAAATCCCTTTCACAACTTTTTCACGAAGAATGTGCGCTTTAATTTTTTTCATTACGATTTACTCCTATGTTAAAATGCAATAGCATCATTAATAATTAAGCTTGATAAATTGTTATAAATGATGGCCGGTAAGAGATTACGCGAAAGTCTTACAAGATTCTTAGCTGCTTTTTAATTTAATCCAACTTCCTCCCATCAGAGCTGCTCCTGACCGTGCTTATCGCGTATCGTTGGTAATCCATTCTCCTCTATCTCGTTTCCGTAACATTCATCTAAGAAGGTCGTTAAGAAGAACGCTTCATTTATTCCGATTGCTTGAAGTAATTTCTATTCAGTGCCATTAAAATGTTTCTCATATCTCAAAAACCTATTTTGAAGAATACACGTGCGCGCGCGCACGCGCATATACAGGGTGATTCAGACCACCCGTACAGCCCCTTTATTTCGGAAATAGAACATTTTAGAGAAAAATGTTTCAGGCAAAAGTTATACGGTTTTAAAAGGGCTGTATAATGAAAAAATAAATTTTCGAAAAAATAAATCTTTTATGGTTATATGGAGGTCGCTGTCATTTTTTAAAATGGAACTCCCTATTTATTATACTATCTTATTCTACTAATTAATATAAACAACTTTTGTCTGAAACATTTTTTTATTTGCCT
>NW_011962231.1:0-2678 GCF_000949405.1 Vollenhovia emeryi
AACACTTCCCCGTAAACAAAAAAAAACGAACGAAATTTGTAAATTTTAAACGCAAAGTCCAATCTTGGAACATATATCTTAAAATTCAATTGGACTCAGAGGTTTAGTAAACATATCTCCGAGTTGATTCTCAGAACGCACGAATTCAACATTAATATCACCCTTTTGGTAAAGCTCTCGGACAAAGTAAAAACGAACTTCTATATGTTTAGATCTTTTGTGGAATTCGGGGTTCTTTATAAGTTTAATTGCACTTGCGTTATCGACGAAAAGAACAGGTATACCTCTAGTTCCACCGATTTCAGACGATAGTCTTTTAAGCCATACCAGCTCTTTTGCACCCTCGCTTGCAGCAACAAATTCGGCCTCAGTAGTCGAAAGAGAAACCGATTTCTGCAATTGGGAAGTCCATGATACTGCTATACTATTAATAAGTGAGACGAAGCCATTTGTTGAACGTCGTGTCTTGGCGTCTCCTGCAAAGTCTGCGTCGGAATACGCATGTAGTCCGTTCCCAGTAGAAGTGTAGAGAAGACCCAAATCAGAGGTACCGCGTAGGTACCGGAAGATGCGTTTAACGGAGATCCAGTCGGATGTAGTAGGTTCAGCCATTGATCGAGCAGCCCTCGATACAGAGTATGCTAAATCTGGACGGGAAGCGCAAGCCAAATATAATAAAGAGCCCACTGCTGAACGATATGGGATGGAGCTGTCGAGAGCACCGTTGGGCGATTTGTCCGCTTGTAGATTATCAGCAGGTGTTTTTATCGAATTGCAGTCAGCCATGCCGAAACGTTCCAAAATCTTCTCAACGTATGCCCGCTGTGAAACGAGGAGTCCAGACTTACGTTGCTCGATTTGTATTCCCAAGAACGAGTCGAGAGAACCTGTCGTAATTTTGAACTCTGAAGTCAGCAATCTCAAAAATGAGTCAATTGTATCTTGCGTGGACCCCGCGATAAGACCGTCATCAACATAGATTGCGATTAGTAGTTTTTCTTCTCCGTTTTGTCGAATGTAGATGCATGGGTCTGCCGTTGAACGTGTGAATCCATTCTTCTTCATAAACGAGTGGAACTTGTTGTTCCAGCAACGGGGCGATTGTTTTAGTCCGTATAATGATTTCTTGAGACGGCATACACGATCGGACCCATCTTCGAATCCTTGTGGTTGAGTCATGTATATCTCGGTATCGATTTCACCGTATAAAAACGCAGTTCTCACGTCAAATTGGCCAAGGACGAGTTTTTCTTCTGCTGCAGTCGCGATGAGGGCGCGAATAGCGTCGTAACGGGCAACTGGACTAAAAATCTCGTCGTAATCAAGTCCCGCGCGCTGAAATACGCCGCAAATGACTAGACGAGCACGGTACCGATCAATCGATCCATCAGGTTTGTATTTCACTCGAAGTACCCAACGATTGTCGATAGTGCGTTTACCTGGTGGCAATGGTACCAGGTCCCACGTGTCATTTTCGTTGAAAGCGTTTAGTTCATCTTTCATTGCACTCAACCACTTGTCAGAATTGCGACTCTTCATAGCGTCACTAAAGTTGGTCGGTTCGAGATCTTCGAGAACTGCTTCTGTCAGGCATGCCAGAGCACTGTTCATCTGAGAACGGTGAGCCTGATAGCCCGTTTCATAGTCATCAAACCTTGCGGGTGGACGAACTGTACGTACGGAGCGCCGAGCCTGGACCTGAGTTTCACCTTCTTCGGATAAATCGTCGGCGGTATCATAGGGGCTCGAATCGCTGTTTTCCTGGGGATCGCCAGTGGACGCCTCCTTGGTCTCAATGTCTTCAATGATGTTGTGGGCTTCCTTGCACTGATTTTCGTATTCGAGGTAGATTGTGTTGTTTGTTGTGCATAGTTTCTCGGGACGAAAGTCAACATCACGCGACTTCACAATGCGATGTTTTGACGGTACCCATACTTTGTAGCCGTCTTTGTCGTTTACGTAACCCACAAAGTAACCGAAATCAGCTTTGTCGTCAAACTTGGAGCGAAACTTCTTTGGAATATTTGCGTAGCACTCTGACCCGAAAATACGTAGGTAATCGAAACTGTCAAATGTTTTGCCGGTCCATAATTCGAGCGGCGTTTTACCAGAAACACTTGACTTCCCTGTACGATTGATCAGAAATACTGCCGTGTCACACGCATGAGCCCAAAATGATTTTGACAACTCACTAACCGAAAGCATCGAGCGAGCAAGTTGAACAACGTGTCGGTTTGATTGTTCCGCGACGCCATTTTGTTCAGGCGTATACGGACACGATGGACGAAACTCGATGCCGCGTTTACGTAGTAATGTCAATAATTTAGCACAATCGAATTCAGTACCACAGTCCGAACGAAAAGTTTTCACTTTATGTCCTGCGGTATCGCACTCATTTAGAAACGTTTCCAGGTGCGTGGCTACTTCTGATTTTTCTTTCATGAAAAATATACGAACGTAACGCGAAAAGTCATCTTTGAAGGCCACGTAATACCGAAAACCGTGTAACGAATCGACCGACATCGGACCATTTACGTCGGCATTAATCAACTCGCCGACACATTGCGGACGATCCCGACGCGAATGCAACGGTTTGCGATGTGATTTACCGAGAACACACCCGTCGCAAAAGGACGCGGCATCGGAACACTTAACCGATATACCCGCACGGGATAGTA
>NW_011962232.1:0-2679 GCF_000949405.1 Vollenhovia emeryi
TTATTTGTCGAGATAGTGAGTCGTGAGTTTATGGATTGTTAAAGAATTAATGGATCAATGGATTGTCGACTCGATCCTGCTCGCATTTATATAGTAAATTTCCCCCTACGTTATTTCTTTAAGTGGAGGAGGAAGGTATTGTTCTCCGTTCCTTCACCGCAACTCTACCCTGGTAACAGTTGTCACTGCTACCGAGGTACCGCTTCGTCGCGAGTTGTAATCTGATAAACGATCGATAAGGAATGTTCCGAGAGATTTCTCAGGAGTTTCTTTTAAAAATTTAATTTGAATAATTTAGTTAAAATTATACGTCTGTAACACCTTCCCCCTTAAGTCATACGTGGTAACGTGATACATTATGTTGCCACGTATGAGCCTTATAAGCTTGAAAAATGTCTCTATTATTATGAATTAGGATTTAAATTGGAATTGTCAAAAAAAAATAAACGGGAATATATTGAAATTTATTAATCAATAACCCTTTAATGAAAATATTGATGAAATTAATATACTTAATAAATATTTAATAAATATTTCCCACTTATTTCTTTTTTTTTGACTTTAAAGATTATATTTAATATCAAAGTATGATTTATAAAATATAATATGGTATATTTGGTTTATAAACTATAATATGGTATGTTTTATAAAATATAATATGGTATATATGGTATTATTGTTATGGTATATAAAGTTTAACATTGTATATAATGTATGATTTTTAAGTTTAGTATGGTATATAATGCAAAGTATGTTTTTTTTTTAGTTTAGATATACAATTTTCTTTTTAATATCGTTTAATTATCTCTGTTTCATAATTCATCCTTGCGTTCTCTCTGGTGTTGAACATGTCTTCATTTACCAAATACTCCTCTATACAATCCCGACACTGATGGGCTGGTCTCACCCCCATCAGTTCTTTTTTACACTTAATACATGCTATTTTATGCTCCCAAGTTAGTCTATGTAATCTAGAGGTTATCGCGTGATAATTGTTTTTAAATACGTAGGGATCTACCCCTCTTATTTGTCTTACATAATAACACTCCTCACATAATTTCGTCCACGTATAATATTTTGACACGTATATTGGTTCGTTCACTATTTTTTTTAAGCAGCTGCTTCGAAACAGCATCCAATATGTTTCCGAATGATCTTGAGGTCTTGCCCCGTCGATTGGTCCGTAATATTCATTGTCTTCCTCTACGCTCCTACTTGGTGGTCTCATCTTCTAAATTTAATTATTATTTACTATTTTTTAATAATTTCTAAATTTTGTGTATATATTAATTTACCTTTAAAGTTGCTGTATTTTTCTTATGAACTTCCTTTGATTTTATTCTGAACATTCTTTGATTGCTTTGCAGAACGTACTGATCGTAGCCAGTATTGTTACCTGGTCGATTCTTATTAATGTAATCCTATCCTGACTGTCCCTACCAAGACAAGTGTTATATACTGAGTGTCGTTTAATCTTATTCCTTTGTTTTTTTTAAAATGATGTTTTTGTGATATATGTATATATTTTATAATAATTAAATATATGACTTTTAAAATAAAGATTACAATAATTTCTTATAAAATAATGATTATAATGTTCTTATAATGATTTCAATGAATTAATATATGATTTCTTATAAAAGAAAGATTATAGTGTTTTATATATGTGATTGATATCTTCAAGCATGGTGTTTTCGTTTAAAATTTGATTATTATAATCGCGGGTAAATGTTTTGAGTTTCATTGTGGATAATAATTTTTTTCTTTTCATTTTCTATTGAGATTATATCGTTTTGTTGTTTAAAGTTTTCTGTTAATGTTAATGTTGGTTTGGTGTCTTCTTCATTTGTTTGAATTGAGATCTCTTGAGTTTCTTGAGTTTTAGGTTGAGTTGTAGGTTGTTCTTCCTTTTGTTCTTTTTCTTTAATTGTTCTTCCATTGCCTAGGTGAATTAATAAATTTGTTACTGAGTCCCATAGTGCTCCGATTAAATGTATAGACCATCCGTATATAGTATGAATTGCATAACCGTGTATAATTGTGTCCATTATTAGTTTCATCGTTCTAAATAGGAAATATATTCCAATTACTCCGGCACTTGTGTTTCCAACAAATGTAAATGTTCCCCAAATTTTCTTCCAAGTGTCTTCGGTTATTTTCTTCAATGAATTTTCGTCAAGTAGGTGTGAAAGAGATATCCCTTGCGTTAAGGTTGGCTCTCCTCTTACGCCTCGAGCCATAGTGTTTAGAATTCCGTTCTTCTCTGCTGGAAACATGATATGGTCTCGTAAATTTTCGAGCTCGTTGTTTGAGTATATGCCACTCGCTGCCAATGATTCGGGATCGCTGTAATGCCAAGTTGGCTGAGACATCGGTCTCATTGTTTCTGGAGGTTTGCTGTATCCCAAAATTGGTGCTATATGATACCATCCGTCGTTTAATAAATACATTGTTGGAATGATTCTGTTGCATGATGTCTGGCTTCCAGTTTTAAAAAGTATATGTGTTCTTGGAGCCAAAAAGTATGATTCGTTACCTTTGAATACTGGTAATTGCTGATAACATTCCTGGGTGTGTCGAATTTTTACTTCCACAGGAGTGCATTTGATGATATGTACAACTTCTCCCGAAATCACTGCCATAAATCCTGGTCCTTTCATAATTTGATAGGCAAAGTCA
>NW_011962233.1:0-2679 GCF_000949405.1 Vollenhovia emeryi
CCCCGAGACCACATGTACACTTATTAAACCCGATTAAGCACTCCGTGTAACAGCACTCTCATAATACAATATAGTCATATATCGGTAATAATATATTACATATGTATCAGTAATATGCCATTTGTTATATTGCTAAAAGATTACAATTATTATATTTATGTTACGTATCTTGAGTCACGGGTGTGTTACATAACATTTTTAAAGAACTGTTGCGATGTTATATACGTAACAAAGAAATATAACTTTGTTCTTCTAATGTGCTGTCAATGTTATGTAATACTTACATCTCTTCTACATAACTATGAAATATAACATTGTTCTCTTTATGTGCTCCCTGTGTTATGTAACAGTTACGTTATGGTTTGCTGGGAAGTGACTATACGATGGTTGGCATCTGGCGACAGCATGACATCGCTATCATATGCTTATCGCATTGCCCAATGTACGCTATCACGAATTATTCCGGAAACTTGTCAAGCAATTTGGTTCTCCCTAAAAGAGAAAGTTATGATTGATCCAACTGAAGAAAATTGGAGTACGATTGCAGAAGACTTTGAGACAACATGTGATCAATTTCCACACTGCATAGGCGCTATCGATGGGAAGCATGTCGAAATTCAGGCATGTATATTATCAATTTATTTACACATAATAATCAATATATTACACATTAATGATGCAATGATGTATGCTTTGTAATGAGTAATGTGTTTATCACAATGATGGTTTCCAATTGCAGGCACCGCCTCGTAGTGGTTCGTGCTACTACAACTATAAAGGCAAGCATAGCATAAACCTGCTCGCAATAAGTGATGCCAAGAATTAACCGCTTCACTATTGTTGATATTGGAGCTGAAGGAAGGCAAAGCGACGGAGGTGTTTTTGAAAGCAGCGGACTACCGCATCTACTTGAGACGAATGCTCTCCATATCCCTTTACCTACGCGTCTCCCAGTGAGAATATCAATTCGATATCGATTCGATATCAATACCATCAGAACATATCAACGCGCATTTAGCGCCTTGGACACATCGACGGATTAAAAAATTTCGATCTCTTTTCGATATACTGCTAAAAGATTTATATTAAAAAATATTGATTTCACAAATTTTATTACTAATTATTATAACAAATTTTTGAAAAATTAGCTTAGTTACGTTCAGAAATATTAATAAACTTAAGTAAAAAATGTTTGAACGACTCTTTCTAAGTGAGAAATAAATGATAGAAAAGATGTCGAATCGATGTCGAATTGATGTCGAACAATGTCGAATCGATATTGAATATACTTAACCTATGTAAAGATACCTAACCTCCGATTCGATATTATCGGTTCGGGTCGCGGTCCGATTCACGCTCGCAGCGCTGTAAGCATCATTCTGTCTTCGTTGCACATCAAATTATAAACGCAGACAGAACGATGCTTACGAAAGCGCAAAGTAATACATGAATCGTCGGAAGTGCGCGTATAACATAAAGTTTCTTTCTCGTCGCGTTCGGGAGTGCCGTGTAATTAATCGAACCAAAGACTTTTCAGAGCCCATCTGAGGAACAGGTATCGTTAAATGTCACACAGAGATTTGGCAGTTTTTGAGGCTTGCAATAAGAATCTATAATATGCATGCAGCGTCTTACGCTAAGTGCCTGAGATACCGTGTGTCTCAACTTACTCGTCGACTCGAAGTATAGGCGAACTTGACGGAACAGAATACCTTCACATGGGCTTCATTACGGGAGTGTGTAAAATCGCGCGAACGATTTTTGTGTTTTCGCGAGTGTGCCAGATTTAACCTCAAATCAAATCTACATCGATTTGATTTGAGGTTATGTAAAACTTTGATAAGTTATTTGTAGCTTTTTAATAATGAATGTCATAGATGAAGTATAGATTTTTAGAATATTTCCTCGTTAATATATCGGCGAATATCAGAAATAAGGTTAAATTCCAATGAAAAATGACATTTCGATCGACGTCGAATCGATGTCGATTTGATGTCGAAAACTGTATTTCGACGTCGATTTGATGTCGATTCGATGTCGATTCGATGTCGATAAGGAGCGATTTTTTCCAGTATCGATAAATATTCGAAACCATGCACACAATCGAATCGAAATCGATCTTCAAATCGAAGTGATTTCGATAAGTGGTTTCGACGTCGATTCGATGTCGATTCGAAGTTCATTTCTCACTGGGAAGGAAACACAACATCAAATTGAACAGAATTACAAGTGATTAACATGGCATCTACTGAACAAAGTCATAACCTCACTTTAAATGAAATAAAGATAATTAAACAATTGTATTTGTTCGCAGGCAGGGAAGTGTGGCTACTGCGGTTTTATTTTACGAGGATCATGTAGAACAATATTAGACCACCACTGCTTCAGTACATCGGTTCATCCCGTGCTTGTATAAGATACTTCATAATAATCATCAACATGATGTTTGGATCCATGATATTGTACTTGATATTATATTGTCACTTTTAAAATAATAAAACAATTTAAATATATAAAAACTTTCTTCTTCAACCGACTCCGACTCCGAAATTTGATGCTGTGTCTACATTGACAATGATTTGACGCGTTCCGTTCCGTCTGTTTTGATTGCCCCTTATATTACATGGAGCACTATTTGTACGGAAAAGCGGAACGGTATAGTGACAAATGGATGTTTCC
>NW_011962234.1:0-2680 GCF_000949405.1 Vollenhovia emeryi
GTCCACGCTTCCTACCGGCGGGGTGGGTGCGGGGAGGGGGACCGAAGGCCCCCCTCGCACCCCCCGCGCGTGTGTGTGTGTGCTTTTAGCTCGTGGTCAAACGGGACAGTGGTCAATTGCAACGTGGCCAATCGGGACCGTGGTCAATTGCAACGTGGTCAATCGGGACCGTGGTCAATTGCAACGTGGTCGATCGGGACCGTGGTCAATTGCAACGTGGTCAAGTGAAAAGGATGCTGGTCTGGTCGACGATGACGACGACGACGACCAGGACGACAAAGATGTTTCTTAATCCAAAATTTCACAAAACTGACTTTGCATTACAATTGCATTGCAATACCTCCACTCCTGGGGCACGTAGGAGAAAAGTAAAAACACTTTTATTATGCAAATCGTACCCAAGCTATCGATTAAGCGCAGTCTCAATTTCGTCGGATCAGCCGTTGTTGAGATCCGAAAATCTGAGGGCCCGTCAACTCGTGTACTCGCGTAAACTACACGGTTGGTCTCGCATGCGTGTATTAGCTACGTTTACACTTGGCGCGAGACACTACCGTGTCTCGTGATATGAAATAAAATATCAATATCAAATAATATGTATATCAATAATTAGTATTATTTGTTCAGGTAATACAAAATTATTTCTCAATGTTAATTACTCTTCTGTTTTGCTGCATAAGATTTCTTATAAAAATCATAAAATAAATAAAAAAATATAAATACATTTATAGTAAAGAGTAACATTACTCCTCTTGGCACTTCGCAAGTGAGAAACTGCAGTAGAAAATATAAGAAGCACAAAAATTGTACCTAAAATTTCACAAATGAGTAAAGATATTAGAAACAAAATATTGCAAACTTGTAATGGGCTATGTAGATGCATATTGAAGAAAAATACGTTTTAGATTAAAAGTGACGAGAATATCACCTGAGTAATTTAATTACAAAATATTGTATTGATACTTGCCATCTGTATGATAGTTATAAATGGTTTAATGGGAGACGTCATCCGTTGAAGATTCGGACTCCATGCAGAGATGAAATAGTACATGTACATGATTACATGCACAATACAATTGATTAATGCGGCATACACAGTTCTTACGTCCATAAAGTATTTTAAATAAATCCACACAAATGTTACATTAGATATATGATGATACACGTGCAAAACAGAGACTTGGTTTTGTTTTTTCCTCAACACAAATATGCACGTTTCGATGTAATCAAATATTTTCAATAAGAGTCCATACCATCCCGCTATATGCAACTGAAATATAAATTATATAATATATACACAGGGTGTCAGACACGTTTGTAGCCAAAATAAAAATTACGGTAAATATGTAACCAAGGAAAATGAAAAGTCAAGATGATGTTAATTTGATGTCATATTGATCAAATTTATGCCATATTTTGGTCACTATGACATCAAATTGACGTCATCTTAACTTTTCATTTTTCCTTGGGTATATGATAGCCGAAATGATAGCCAACAACATAAGAATTAAACTATTGATTAATTGTAAAATCAATTATCTCTTTCAGAAACTTAACATACAATATCCGAATAAATAGACTTTTATTTATAATAATTGTTTCTTTGTGTTATAACTGAAATACATATATTCAATGCCTATATCAGTATTATTTCTTTAACCAGGCATTTCCTGCTTCTCTGTGAAATAATATTATTACAAAATGTAAACGTACTTCCCACTTTACACTCTGTAATGTGTGAATATAATTGTAAAAAGGAGTAAACAACCCACATCAAACTGCACTTTTAGATAATATAAGTTTGCCAGAATTTGAATTAAGTCATAAATTAATATAAAGGCTCTCAATTTATATGTCGGTCGATTGTTCATGTAGCGAGGACCAGCATAAAGACCAACACAATGTTTTTATATACTGTAGCTTAACGATAATTATTATATTGTGAAAACGTACTTTAGGAACATCAAAGATGCTTGCATACTGTCTCCAACAGTTTTTAGCGCTGATTTCTGTCAATATGACAAAACAACCGGCCTCATACTGCTGTTTTAGAAACCATAAGTTTGCCAGAATTTGAATTAAGTCATAAATTAATATAACGGTTCTCAATTTAAATGGCGTTCGATTTTTCATGTAGCGAGGACCAGCGTAAAGAACAAAATACAAATATCCCACAGTTAGTAGCAATAGTGGAAACGGCGAGGATACGAACAACCAATCACGACTTACTGGGTCTGCAAAAATATAATCTTTTAAATAGTGTAATAACCCGGGAAAAAATTTTCACATATGATCATATATGTATAATCATATATGCTCATATACGAAAAATGCCCATATATGTATAAGATACCATATGTATCATATACGATCATATATGATGCACATGTTTGTCATACATATATACTGTCATATATAACAAACACATTATCATATACGATCGTATATGATAATGTATTTGTCATACATACTGTCATATATGAAAAACACATTATCATATACGATCATATATGATACATATGGTATCTTATACAGGGTGTCTGATGCAAAAGTAGCCACCTTGAAAATAGTGTAAACTAAGGAGAAATATCATGTACCGCGGTACAAAGTAACAATAGTTATCGAGGAATTAATTTACACGTTTGAGCGAATGAGGATGCAGGAGACGGTAGGCCGGACT
>NW_011962235.1:0-2680 GCF_000949405.1 Vollenhovia emeryi
ACACACACACACACACGAGACCTGTGCCCTGCAGGCTCCGGGGTAACCGCGGTTGCTTGTCGCCGCGACCGGGACACCCAAAGAAACTCTAAAGCCGACGGGCCGTAGCCCGGGCGACACCAAGCGCGAAATTTTCCCGGCGGCGACAGAACAACCCGGGCCCGGACGCAATCGCACGGGGCGAAACGGACGGAGGACAATCTCACCGGCACCCTCGGCTCCCTCGGGATCGGCAGGCGGCAACGGCTCGTCCTGACTCTCGGGGCACTCGTAAAGCGGCGGGAAAGCGACGGTAGCGGCAGACCGGGGTCCTCTCTCTTACAGCTCGGCAACAGGCTAACTCCGAATTTTCCGCGATCGCGGATCGATAGTTCGGGCCCCCCCCCCCCGCGCGGCTGCTCGCGCGAGGCGCGTGCCCCGCGGCCAATCGCGCGACGGCACGCGACAACGCCGGCAGCGATATTGTCTAGACCGGGCGCAGGTGCCCGCGGTATCGCCAAATTTCCTCGCGTTCCCTCGATAGGGCTGTCGCAGCGGCTCCCTCGCTGACGCCCCTCAGGTATCGTGCCACGGGCCCTGGGCTCCTTCCTCCCGGCTCGCTGCTTGGTATGCGCGTGAGCACGGTGGAGAGGCGCGCTCCGTTCCCGCTCCGCACGCCTCTCCACCGTGCTCACCGCGGAATTTGTCCGTTAGCCGGGCCTCTCGTCTTTCCTCCGCCCCCGCGTCCATCCGCACTCACACGCTCGCATTCATAGGAACAAAAAAAACAAAATGTTACGTCCGACGAATTATTTTTCGCCAGACGTTACTATTCAAGAAGCATGAATGATTGTGTAACGAGGGCGACCGGGGAGGCGCGGCCGTGTAGAAAAAAACCCGAATTCCTCGAGCGAGAGAGAAGGCAATAGAGCCAGCCGGAGAAAATCGATAACGCGCGGTTGCCACGTCGGAGTCAGCCAGCGAAGAAAATCGATAACGCGCGGTTGCCGCGTCGGAGCCGGCTAGAAAATCAATAACGCGCGGTTGCCACGCGTTGACGGCAACGCCGCGCCCGCCCCCGCCGCCTCACCCCGCGCGCCATCGTCCGGGGGGTATAAAAGCCCCTCCGGAGCAGGCGATTTAACTTAGTTGACGCTTGGTGCTCCGACCGTCAACACCGGGCAGCGGGTACCTCCGCTGCAGGTATAAGCCGGAGTTGAATGGGTGCTCCTGTCTCCGGCTATATACCGAACCGGAGCACACAGTGGAGGCTCTACTCCGTTGTGGGCCCCGTCCTTCGGTAGCGTACGCCTAACGGGGTGCTCCTCGGCGTACACATGCTACAATTTCTCCGCACCGGTCTCCTGTTCCGCCCCGACTCCGTTTTCCCCGAAGGCACGGGTACCGCCGTGATTCGGGGGGCGGAGTGACCCCGCAGTAGCGTACACCTAACGGGGTGCTCCTCGGTGTACAATTCCTACTGCAAATTCACGCATCACGAGGCGCCGCTCGGGCGTGATCCTGTCCTGACCAGAGTCCTTTTCCTGTTTCCTGACCGGTATAGAACTCAGGGGGGTAATATTTGGGTGGGAAAGAATATTTCTATTTAGCTCTAATAGTAAGCTCCGTAGTATTAATTCCGTTGCTATTTCTCCCCTTGCAGACCAGAGGGGTCCGTGCAGTCATCCTGCCTGACTGTTTCCAGTATCACCAGTGTACTCCGTATTTTCCGTACTCCGTAATTAATCCGTACTATACTCCGTGTTTTCCGTACTCCGTTACAATCCGTACTGTACTTATTATTTTCCATGTGATTCCGTACTTTCCGTACTCCGTTACAATTCTGTATTTTACTTACTATCTCCGTACTCCGATTTGATTCCGTATTGTACTGCTTATTTCCGTGCTCCGATCAAAATCCGTATTGTATCCATTGATTTCCGCACTCGTTGAAACCCGTAGTGTAATCATTCTTTTCCGAATTGATTCCGATTAATCATATCCTGTTTTTCCTTTGTATTTAACCACAGGGCGGACTCGCTGTAAATATTAATCCTTTTCCTTTCCTTTGTATTTTTACTCTAGGGCGGACCCATTGTAATCACCACGAGATCCTTTGTATTCGTTCCTGAATAAACCTAGTTCACGTCTATTTCACCTTTAAATACCTGTACGACTTATTTTCCGATCCCCCCCAAGCGATTGACTCTACTAAGTATTTAAGATCTCGTCCTCCTTTCCTCCCGACGGCCCTGGAGCTGAGCATATTCGGCAAATAGGAGGAACGGAGGATCCCTTTTTTCCGTTACACAGCACGTCAAACACCGACCGAACGACACTCGCTCTTCCGACCGTTTAAGTAGAACCGCGCGTCTGATAGTTACGCGAAGCACAAGCGGATTGTCGGAATCCCGTCCGACAATCCGGAGACCAGAACCGGGAGGAGCGGGGAGCGTATCGTTACAATTGCCCACCCGATAGATAGCACCGGCGCGACGCGGCACGTAGCACGCGCGCAGCACGTGATCTTATACGTTCTCTATTCTTATTTTCTCTACTATCGTTTCTGGATTAATTACGCGACAGCCGAGGCAACCACTGTAACAGGCCGACCTTTGGCGCCTCCGCTTTCGCCCTAATAAAAGAAATCCGAAGAATTTGCGTTAATTATTAAGAAATAAGCTGTTAAAACGCTGACATC
>NW_011962236.1:0-2681 GCF_000949405.1 Vollenhovia emeryi
TCATTTTTTTCCTTTTTAGAACGAGAAAAAACATTTTCAGGCGAATCAAAATTTTGATTGTAAATCTGATATGGAATGACCCATACATATAACTGTATGTTTCTAGATTAAGCAGTTATCATTCATAGGTGGAAATGATATTAAAAGAACGACATTTAACCTCTTAAGGAAATCAATAACTGATAAAGTAGCTTGTGAATTTAGCTACTTGGGGAATAAAAAGAAAAGATCATTTTATGATTTACAAATACGACATGTAATATTGTAGCCATCTTGAGCGCACGTCGCCGGCAGCGTGCCGCGCTGGCTCAAGCAAGCGTCGCGTGTCTTCTTTTGTTCGACTTTTGTTAAACATACGCGATTTTTGCGACGTTGGCGACGCGGGCACCGGCGAGGCACCCGCGTCGCGTTTTTATTAATAAAAGAGCGAGCGAGCGAGCCTAGGCGAGGAGGGCAGTTCCTCGCAGGACACCAAAGAATAAAGACGGAATCCTGACAAACCGATTACAATTTTTCAGAAGTGGGATCTTAGTGATCCACTGGCGTGTTAGGTGTTCGGTGTCGAATAGTGCGTTGTGTACGCAGTTGGAGGAACTGTAAGAGCCTGTGTTTGTGGACAGCTTTCTCGTGAGTCAAGTGAGGAACCACGGATAGCTACGTCGGGGAAACCGTAAGCAGCGGAAGCGAAGACGTTCGTGTTCCGTACCCGAGTTTATGTTGCGTTTGCGCGAGTGCGAGCTGGTGCGATTCGTGAGCTGGTGTGACTCGTGAACCGGATCCCGGCAGTCGTGAACTGGTGAACTGTTTCGTTTATGTTCAATTGTAGGGGCTTGTGAATTACATATACGCGTTTGTGTGAGTTCGGCAACGGCGGCCGAAGAAGAGTGGCGAGCAGGTTGGCGAGCAGGCGCTGGGGGAGATTGAGGGCGTTATGAGTACGCTTACGGTAGCTGATCTCAAGGCGAAACTGAGGGCCAAGGACCTATCGACGGCCGGTACAAAAACTGAGTTACTCAGACGGCTTCTGGAGGCAGGAGCTTCTCCAGAAGAATTACAGTTGACGGGCCAGACGCAGGGCGAGATGGCAGAGATACACGACGACGAATTTCCGGGAGAAGCAGCCGCTCAGATCGCCGTCCCTTGTACGGAAGTTGAGCTTCTACGCAGGGAGAGAGACATAGCCACGCGTGAAGCTGAGTTGCTTAGAAGGGAGCTGGAAATACTGAGGATGACACCGTCGGCGGAGGTGGACAGGCCTAGTCGAACCGAGGTGGATAGGCCTAGTCGAACCAGGATTAAGAAGTGGCAGGAACTCAAGGAGTTGGTCGGCGAGTTTACCGGTAACGATTTAGACTACGAGCGATGGCGGGGGCAAATAAAGAAATTGCTCTCCAATTATGAACTGGACGACCATCAGGCGAAAGCGCTAGTATGCAGTAGGCTATCAGGGAAGGCCCTGAAATGGTATCACTCAAGGATCGACTGTGTTGACTTAACCCATGACGATTTGCTACGAGAGTTAGGAAAGATGTACGGACAACGACCGGATCCGTTGAAGTTACGCCGAGAATTTGAAGCGAGGGCCTGGAATTCGAACGAAACGTTTGCAGACTATCTACACGATAAAGTGACGTTGGCCAACCGAGTACCCGTCCCGGAGACAGAGATTATCAGTTATGTTATTGAGGGTATTCCCAGCCAAGAACTACGTACCCAGGCCAAGGTGCAGAATTATCAAACCGTAGACGCGATGCTAACCGCGTTCGCAGATGTTCCGTCACCGAAGGGGACATTCCGACGAATGATGCAACATGGTGGAGATTCCCAGGCGTCGGGGAAGGGCAAGCAGCAGGACAAGCAGTCGCAGAAGCCTAAGGAGCCTCAATCACGCAGGTGCTACAACTGCAACGAAGGCGGACACATTGCAGCGAACTGCCCGAAACCGAAACGGGAAAAGGGATCGTGCTACAAGTGTGGAAAACTTGGGCATCGAGCGAGCCAGTGTAAACCCCTAGTCGAAGAGGTCAATTGCGTGATGCAAAAACAACCGGAAGACGACGATTTCCAGCGGGACGTGGAGCTGCAAATCGAGCATAAGGACGGTATTTTTAAGATACATTTTAACGCGTTAGTGGACTCGGGAAGTCCCATCTGTCTCGTCAAAGAATGTTACATCCCTCGAGAGTACATGGCCAACGGCCCGCGGCGCGAATAATTTTGCGGGCTTAACGGTAGCAAGCTAGAAGTAATAGGATGCGTAGGCGCGGCGCTCGTATTTAATGAGAAAAAATACAACGATGATACGGATTGTCTCGGATAGCACGATGCGGAGTCCAATGATCCTAGGGCGCGATTTTATGAAATTAGCGAAACTAATATTAAGCTATGAAAACGAGATTCCGGAGATTATGAAAATAGAGATAGACGTAGAGGAGGCTAAGACAATGGCGCAAAGTAGGGTATATAGGGGGATTCTAACTCAGGCGAGGGGGGAGCGGGGCGGGGGGCTCTGGCGAGGGGACAGCGGGGAGGGGGGTACTCCGTGGCACGGGGACCGCGGGGAGGAGTACGCGACCTTGACGTCATGCATGGTGCTGACCTGTCACTACGTGACATGTAACAGATATCTAGGTGCTGACCTGTCATCGAACACCTGGGCGAGTATGAGTCACAGGGTCAAA
>NW_011962237.1:0-2682 GCF_000949405.1 Vollenhovia emeryi
GTTTGGCGCTGCACATCGCTGCACCGGACTGCTGCGCCGACCCACAGAAATACGCCCAGCACGCCGAACAGAATCACGGTAAATAGGACTAACGCAGCAATCTTTTTCATGGGTTTCCCTCTCGGTGGTTACGCCGGGTTATGGCGTTGAAGCCAAATTATGATCCCGGCAGTATAGTTGATCGCCCCGAACAGCTCGCGCTCCTGCTGCTCGTATGTGGGCATTTTCAGAGCCTCGGCAACTTTCTTCGTCACCTGATACGCCATGCCTTCCGGGCTGCCGAGGATGTCGCAGATGGCGTTCATCGGCTGTTGCTCGAATGGCAGGTCATTGGCGTGGCGCTCGCGGCCCTTACCATATGCGGCTTGCTCCAGCGCGCCAAGTAAAACTGCAGCCAGACCAGCATAATCATCGTGATCTTTGAATGACTTAAACAGGTACTCAACCGCCGGACGGCGTTCACCCGGCTGGTTGTCGATCAGGCTGTTGATCTGCCCCAGAACGTACTCGCGCAATGATTCGCCCGTTTCAAACGCTTCGATGTTGACGCCAATGTTGGCGAAGGACTTCGGAGCGGAAGGCCCGCAGGGCGTAGATGTCTCTCGGTTCGCCGGTTCGCCTTTTGCACTGGCAGTTCCTTAACCGATCNCCATGAGCTGCTTGGCGTGCTGCATAACCCGCGTATTGCTGACAGCGCCGGGTGCCAAACCGAAGACGTGAGCCAGCTCGATCACAAAGTTATTCTTCTCATCGGAATTGACGCGGTATGCTTTCATCACCTCCGCTACGCGTTCCAGCAGGCGGTTATCATTGACGACCATGCCGGACAGCAGCACCTGATCCTGCAACTTGGCCCGGAAGAGTTTGCCCGCGCTTTCGTACAGGTGCAGGTCTTCCACACGGCCGAGGATACCGCGAGCGTCGAGCGTGTCGCCTTTCAGCAGCTCGCGCATGTTGTCGTTAAACTTTTTGTACTCTTCCCACTCCCGCTTTAGCCAGCGCAATTTATCCAGCCCCTCCGTGTTGCTCGGGCAACCTTCATACCCGAGGATGCGCAGTGCTTCTTGACGGAACTCATAACCTTCGCGTAATTCACCGTTTGACACTTTATGTTCTGACATAAAAAACCCCCGTTGGTTGGATTGACCTTCGGGGGTAATATTAGATGTACACGTCGCGTGTGTCAAACGCTTTTATTAGATTTCGTCCCACATAGCGATCCACGCATCGCGCTCTACTTGGCTGACGTTCGCCAGACTCGACCCGACCTCCAGTAGCTTCTCCCGGCTGATGTACGCATTCGGGTAGATCCGGTCGTCGCATGGGTCGAAGATCAGGATGGCCGCGCCGAACCCGGCTCCGGTTATCTCGCTGCTGCCTTCCTTCGGCGTGAACCATACCGGCGGCTCGAACCCGATGCGGCCCTTGATGAAGATTATCCGCGTCGCCAGCTCGTCCGGCCACCAGCTTTCGGATGTCGCCGATTTGGTCAGCCAGATGGTGCCCGCGCCACGTCGCCTCTCTTCATCCGCCTTCCGCATGATGTGGGCCATGCCGGTCAGCGGGTCTTTCCCGGCTCGCTTCTGGCTGTACGGCGGGTTGGCGTAGCCCCAGACCATTTCGCACGGTTCGAGGTTCAGCTCCGCGTGGATGCCTGACAGCTTGGCCTTCCAGTCCTGCTGCAGCGCGTTGTCTTCGGCGGTGAAGAAGCGCGGGCACTTCGCGTTCTGGCCGTCGGTAAACAGGTCGAGCACGATAGGCCCGTACAGGTGGTCTATCGCCTGAAACAGCCACTCCGGCGTACGCCACTGATCGCCTATCTGCTTAGGCTCATGTTCTGGCATCGCTTTCAGTGCGTTCAGGTGGTCAACGTACTCACTCATTAAAAAGTTTCCTCCGGCTGCATGTTGTTCTGGAAGGCTTCGAAAAGCGCTTCGTGGTCGCTCTCTGATACATCCGGCAGCCGGTCATGGTTGGTGAGTTGGATCAGTAGCTCTTTTGCGGTGCTCTTTCCGTTCGCCTGAATGTACCGCGTGGCCGCCTCTTTGAGCTGCTGCATGGTTACAGGCTTAGGGGCAGGCACCTGCAGCAGATTATCGCACATGCCGTGGATGTAGTGCAGGGCCGCTTTTGGCAGGTCTAACTTGGCCTGCTCGATGTTAAGGCGGAAGCCATCTACCGGTGCTGCGACGTCGAATAGCTTGTATGCCGATGCGATGATCCAGCGCGCCGTCGTGCGGTTCATGGCCGTCACTTCACCCCATGCAGCAGTAAAGCTGACGCTGCGCGGGGCGTGCCGGTAGCTGTCGCGCATGGAACGGATCTCCGCGCGCATCTTGCTGATCATTCGATCCTTGTCGGTGTTGTCGTTGGCGTGCTTCTCATGCACTTCTGCCAGTTGCGCCTGCAGCACCGTGACCGCGACCTCCGCATTTTTCCGCAGGGTCTGCTCCGTCTCCCATTGCTCCGGCGTCACGTCGGCCAGCGATTTGATATTGAGGCCGGACAGCTGATCGTCTCCGATTCTTTTTGCCAGCGCCTCAACCGCCCGCTGGTGGAGTCCTTGGCCTAACTGGCTGGCACCTTGGCTGAACTTCCGCATCGCATCTTCTACCGTCATTTTTGGCATAGAGCCAAGGCCGTACGGCTTGCCAAAGCCCAGCGGCACTGTCACCGCCCGGA
>NW_011962238.1:0-2683 GCF_000949405.1 Vollenhovia emeryi
CCAGGTTTCGGCGCTTGACCCCATGACTCATAACATGGAAAATAAGAATACGCGTCCAGGTGTTCGCGCTAATCAAAGGCATCCCGGTGATATCTATTACATGCACGCGCCGCGGATCGCCTCGCGCCGCGGACCTCCCCGCGTCGAGGGATCGCTTAGCGTCGCGGTCCTCCCCCTCCCCGCGCCCCCGCGGATCGCCGCAGAATATCTCCTTCCCCGCGCCCCGCGGATCGCCAAGCGTCGTGGAATAATAAGCGTGGAACTCCTCGACATCGTTCACCTTGATAAGAAATCATCAGCCAGGTTTCGGCGCTTGACCCCGCGACTCATACCCGTCTAGGTGTTCGCGCTAAAAAAGACAGGTCAGCACCTAGCGCGATGTCAAGACCACGTGCTCCCCCTCCTCCCCGCGATCCCCTCGCCACGGAGTACCCCCCTCCCCGCTCCCCTCATCACGGAGTACCCCCCCGCCCCGCTCCCCCCTCGGAGCTCCCGTGGTAGAACCGGCCCATATACCCTACTGCGGGCAAGTAAAAAAAAAACGTGGTTGCGACCCCGGGAGGTTTCCCTACGGCCTCGCGCGGATCCTCTTTTCCCGGGCGGACCGACACCGCGCCTTGGGACGGCAGCGGGGAGCTGGCACGCGGCAGCTAATCCGCCACGTCACAATATATATTGTAAATTTTATGTAATCATATATCGTATCATAATTTTTCAAAAGATAATAATCTAAATTTTCTTTTACTACACTCACCATTAGATAAATTTGTATTTTTCAAGTAAGGTACAAAATCCTTTATATCATTATAATGTACAATATCATCTTATGATATCACAAGTCGTTCCAATTTTTTACTGATTAAAGGCTACTTCACCAAGATATTATTTTGTTTGCCTTCCAGACAAGCATACTTTCCAATAAGAGAATGCAAAGAATTAAAATCATCAAGAACCTGATAATGGTTAAAAGAATAAAAAATATTAAACCAATAATGTTCTGAATATGTATAATTATCATATAAAAGATTCATATTAAAAACATACTAGTTTATAAGCTTGTGGTTGTTGTAAGATATTTAACCATTGATTAATATACTGTTGAGTTGAAATATTTTTATTAGCTATGAGATTTTTAAGACGAATTTTTTGGCATATTTTCCAATTTTCTATAACATCTTCAAATGGCTCTCTATTTCTTTTAAGCCATTTTTGCGCAGCTTTTATTTCATCCGGTAAAATATCTAAAAGATATTCTTATATAAAATATATAATTTAAAAAATTTTAATTAAAAATAAAAGTATAAAATATCATTTACCGTCAATAGAAGAAAATGAGTCATCTTTTTGTACTTTTCTCTTCTTTTTCGAAGGCGAAAACGCTCCCTTCTTACGCAGCCAGGATTTTGCGTTTTTTACTTTTGTGGGCAATTTGCCTCTAGCTAATACTTGTTTTTCTCCTTCTGTTCTTGGAGGTACATAGTAAACTGATGTCTATAAAATAATAGAAGTTTTAGAAAAATATAGTATTTGGCTTTGGAAATTTTGACAAAAAGACAATCATGATATTAAATTTCAAGTAAAACTTAGCAGTTGAATAGAAATAACATGTTAATTTTTTAAATTATTACCTCTTCTGTGGGAAATTGGTCACAAATTTTATTAGCGATTATTTCATAATGTCGATGTTGTGGACTGAAATAAATAAAATTTTCAAGTAATGAAATAAAAATTAAATTAAATTATATTAATTTAGAAAAAAATATATAAACATACAATTCAGTTATTTGAAGCAGCCACTTGACAACAGTTTCTACTATAATTTTTCGATCGTTTTCATTCAGTATATTTGAATTTGAGTATCCAATAAGCACACCATTAGCCTTTGTATCTGATTTGAATAATTCTTGTAGATCCTTTTAAGAAACAAACCATTAAAGCATGACCACAACTACTTTAAAAAATAAAAAATATTTAAGATTGTAAAATTATTCGATTTACAGCTCAGTATTAATAATAATCAAATGATATATAAAATCAAAGTTTATGAATAAAATAAGAACTAATTTCACTGTTATTAAAGCTTTGTTATTTATAAATGTGTGCACATATACATATAATAATGATTTTCTTTTCAATTACTTACTATGTCTGCTACTTTAGCTGAAGCCTTTATATTAGTTTGCCGTTTATTGCTTCCTATTTTAGATTTATTAAGCAATGGTTTATGAATGTCATGTTCAGGATTTGACATCAACAGAGATCCAGTTTCATGTATAGATGAATTTGAAGTTGTTTCAGTAATTGGTATTAAATTTGATGATTCCAAAGATGTTTCTAATTTGGAATTTAGTCCATGTGTTAATGGAGATGAATTTGATATATCCATATACGTATTTGAGTCGGTGTGAAGTTGGCACCTCATTTCTTTGCACCGCAAATTTTTATGCAAGTTCTATTTGCACCCGCAATAGTTCTACAGTTCCTGATAGGTTATATCAATAGTTCCGTCAAATCAGTACATAATATATCACTTTGAAAATATGAGGTGCCAACTTCCCGTGGCACCGCAAAGTCTCAAACACCCCAAATAAAAAATTTAATTCTATAGTTCTCGAAGAGTTCTATAGTTCTACTTACGTTTTAGAACAAGTTCCGGCCTCTAAACATTAAAAAAAAATTTTTT
>NW_011962239.1:0-2684 GCF_000949405.1 Vollenhovia emeryi
ACCTAGGCGCGGCGGGGAGCGCGGCGCGGGCGGCGAGCGCGGCAGCGAGCGCGAGCGACGGGCGACCCGAAACATAAATATAGTATCTCGCGCGTCGCTCCACCTCCCGCTCATCGATCGATTTTCTTAAATGCCTTCCGAGTCCGGCCTACCGTCTCCTGCATCCTCATTGGCACAAACGTGTAAATTTATTACTCGATAACTATTGTTATTTTGTACCGCGGTACATGATATTTCTCTTTAGTTTAACCCAATCTACCACTATTTTCAAGGTGGCTACTTTTGCATCAGACACCCTGTATAACGTCAACGTCTACTCGAAAGGATATTGCGAAACATATGGATCATACCCTTCAAATTGTTATTTTTGTGACGCTTTGTAACACTTTCATCGTCATAGACCAACGCCCACTAACCCTAATACTAACCCAACCCTAACCTAATAAAAGGTCATCTCGAGATGCGCATTTCATCATTCGAGTTTGCACCGGTTCTTCACAATGACCACAATGTTCGCACGCATCATAGTTACCTGTACAGTAGCTACGATGCTTATATGTGTGTATATTGTCGCTGAGTGTAAAGTCATCAAGGAAAACAATGAAGTGGCGATACGATATCTGCAGAAATACGGTTTTTTGAACGAGAAGATGGATACGTTTGCCACTAGTGAAGATCAGCTGGTTCTTCGACACGCTATCAACCTCTTTCAAGAATACTACAGATTACCTGTTACTGGTAAAGTGGACAACGCAACTCTAAGCCTGATGAGTAAACCGCGATGCGGTCTACGTGACATATTGAATTTCGGAGAGGGCAAAGTTATACGTAAGTGGCCGAAACGACACTTGACGTGGAAGTTTCACTTGGCCAACAGAGCGCTCTTGGATACAACTCAGGCAGCGTTCGATTTGTGGCAGAAACATTCGTCGCTAACATTTGAACGTGCTGTTGAAAACCCAAACATTCTGATATCGTTGCGCGAAGGTCATCATATGTTCCTCGATCGTCGAAACGGTAAATTGTGCTCGAGCGTTTTGGACGGTCCCGGCGGCACGTTGGCTCACGCGTTCTATCCCAATGGAGCGTCGGATTTCACGTCGGAGGTTCACGTCGACACGACGGAACAGTGGCATATATATCTAGATATGGGTCCACCGAACAAATATAATTTGCTGTACGTGTTGACTCATGAAATCGGTCATTCGTTAGGGCTAGATCATAATCACGACACTACGACGATAATGTATTCATTCATACCTGACAGTACTTTTCCTGTCAAACTAAACAACGAGGACATTATAAACATACAAAATCTATACGGCGCTACGGATACCGACGTGTTACCGAAAACGACTCCCAGACCGCCACCACCGCAGCCAACACCAAGCGTTCCACCGGATCTGTGCGCCTTGAAACGTGTTGATGTGATATTACTGTTGGAACAACGAATGTACGTAGCGTACGGAAAACATATGTGGGTGATTGACATAGATGGAAAGACCTACAGAGAACCTCTGCTGCTTTCACACTACATGCCATTCATTCATTCAAACTTCACGCGCATTTCAGCCGCGTATCAAACTCCATCCGATCACTTGATTCTATTCGTTGACGATAGAATCTATAAAGTGAACTACCCAGACTTCAAGCTAGTACCAACTTGGCCGAGAACTCTCAAAGACTTTGGAATTCCTATGGATGCAAAAATAGACGCTGCCGTGAACACTAACAAAGGAAAGTCTTACGTGTTATACAATAGATATATCGTTGGTGAGATAGACGACTGCTCCGACAGCATTAGCAGGTATCACACCATTGAGTCGACTTTTCCTGGCATACCAAACGGAGTGACGTCAGTCTTCAGATACCTCGACGGTAATCTGTATTTCACAACTCGACGACAATTTTACAAATTCAACGAGTTTACGAAAACTGTACTAACGGCAGGTACATTCGATCTACGAATCGTTAACGTTGTTTGCCCACGAGACGAACTGTTTAGACAATTGCGCGATCTCCTATATCGACTCACGCGAACAAGCAACAACAGCAATAACATCGATGACGACAACGAGGATTCAGATTCTTAACACAATGAAAAAAAAAACACATACCTGACTATACCCTTATGGTAATTATTTAGATTAGGACACCCACCTCCAATAACCTTGGGCTTGACATATATTATAGAGGTCATCCACCTGAGTGACCTGCAAAAGATTTTAGCCTGCGGACGTTGTGTGTTAAAAAGTTATTAAAAAAACCATGTCGACCAATTATATATAATTTTCAGACACAAATATTAAAAATTTTGAAAAATGTTTAAAACAAAAGTTGTAGATCTCTTTAAAACATACATTTTATGTCCTATTCAGTTTTACTGTACGAGTGATAGTTTTCGAGAAAAATGATGGACTCTAAATCTTATATCTGTCCTCTCAGCTGAGCATGTGCTTTGTAGTACATATACGATTCCATATGGATTTGCGACTTTTCACGTGAAGCGAGATCCACTCCACACCTCGGACATAGTTTGGGTTAGGTTATATCTTAACAAAGTGGAGCCCCCCCCCGCAGAAGGGGCGGAACATACTGTCTCCACGCATGTACTTCCGCCGTTGTACTGTTCCACTTGGGTTTGCAACTTTCCATGTGAAGCGAGATCCATACCACACCTCTGA
>NW_011962240.1:0-2684 GCF_000949405.1 Vollenhovia emeryi
GAAAGTATTCAAATTATTCTTATTTCGCTCTTAAACCTTCCTCTATGAGGAAGCCATGTGCAAATTTCTAATTTGCACACTTTACTTTACTTTTTATCTAATTAGAAATTTGCACATTGCTCCCATTGTTACGGCTTCTGTGCATTTCTAATTTGTCTACTTTAATGATGAGGAAGAAATGTGCAAATTTCCACTTTGCACGCTTCAATGATGAGGAAGCAATGTGCAAATTTCTAATTCGCACACTTTCAAGAAACATCGAAAAAAATTAGATTTCACTCCTAAACCTTCCTCCATGAGGAAGCCATGTGCAAATTTCTAATTTGCACACTTTACTTTACTTTACTTTTTTTAAATTATATATTATATTGTTCTTCAGTTTTTTCAATCCAAATTTCATATATAATTCATTAAAATATGATTAATTAGTTCTTGAGTTATAGACATTTGAAATTTTTGGAAAACATTATTAAAGAAAATTTGCGATAGTTAGAGCAACCACAGACATTTCTAAAAAAAAATTAAAATTAAAAAACCTTTTACCGGTCATCGCCATATTCAAGAGGTATGCCTCTACCTATGTGTATTGAAACTTTTTGCTTCTACAAGTGTGTACATTTCTTCATTACATTGCGTACTATCACTTCTGAAACACCCTGTATAATGAAAAAGAGGGGTCTCTACCTATGTTTATTAGGACTTTTTGCTATAATGTATACATTTCACCATTACATTTTGTAGCATCACTTTTGAAACACCCAGTATAATGAAAAAGTGTTCATGTACAGATTCCATGAAATTTCAAACATCTATAACTCAAGAACTAATCAACCGAATATTAAACAATTGTATATGAAATAGGTAGAAAAGACTGGAAAGAATAATAGAATTAGAACTAGCCCGATATCTCAAAATTTGCAAAAGTTAGAGCAACCACAGACATTTCTCAAAAAATTCAAGATTTGTTCAAAAAGAAACCCATTTACCAATCATCGCAAAAATCAATACCAACCTTCCTTTAGTGATTCTCGACATTTAAAAAAAAATAAGCCCGATATCTCAAAATTTACGGAAGTTAGAGCAACCACGGCCATTCAAATGCGTACACACACACACACACGCACACGCGCACGCGCACGCGCACGCACACGCGCACGCACACACACACGCACACACACACACACACACACACATTCATGGAATTAAAAGTACCGTAAATTTCAGACCTAATAACTCAAAAAGTACTTAACGAAAACATACTTTATTATAGCATTTTGGAAAGCTGTTGAAATAAGCTACAAAAATATTTAATGAAAAAAGAGGGTTCCATATAAAAATTTCAAGGTGATCTTTAGATAACCTTGATAAAGATATTCAAGGTCATACTGATATAACTATGAAATGCGCCACTGAAAACAATGCAACTTTAGTGTTTAACATTTTTTTCTATCTTGGATATTTAAAAAGTTATTCAGGAATGAATACAAAGTACCGTAAATTTCAATCCTCATAACTCCAAAAGTACTTAACGAAAACATACTTTATTAAAGCGTTTTGGAAAGCTATTGAAATAAGCTACAAGAATATGTAATGAAAAAGGAGGGTTCCGTATAAAAATTTCAAGGTGATCTTTAGATAACCTTGATAAAGCTATTCAAGGTCATACTGATATTACTACGAAATGCGGCAGTAAAAACGATACAACTTTAGTATTTAACATTTTTTTCTATCTTGGATATTTAAAAAGTTATTCAGGAATTTCAACGTAAATATACATATATATGTATGTATAAACTGAACCGTTGCACCAATTATCGTCAAATACAATACCAGCCATCTTTTAATCACACTCAATAAATGTGCCAAAGTAGAAGGCGATATCTCAAAAATTGCGGAGGTGAGAGTGCGAACAATTATTACGACATACACACACACACACACACATACATTTTTTAAAATATTCGGTTGATTAGTTTTTGAGTTATAGATGTTTGAAATTTCATGGAATCCGTACATGAACATAGCTGTAACTATCGCAAATTTTGTTTAATTATAATTTCCAAAAATTTCAAAAGTCTATGACTGAAGAAGTAATTAATCATATTTTAATGAAATATATATGAAATTTGGATTGAAAAACTAAAGAAGAATAAAATATATAATTAGAAAAATGTAAATTAATTTAAAATTAAGTAAAGTAAATTGTGCAAATTAGAAATTTGCACATGGCTTCTTCATAGAGGAAGGTTTAGGAGGGAAATTTTATTTTTTTCAATTATTCTTGAAAGTGTGCAAATTAGAAATTTGCACATTGCTTCCTCATAGAGGAACGTTTAGGAGCGAAATCTAATTTTGCACGATGTTTCTTGAAAGTGTGCAAATTAGAAATTTGCACCTTGCTTCCTCATCATTGAAGCGTGCAAATTGGAAATTTGCAAATTTCTTCCTCATCATTAAAGTAGGCAAATTAGATATTTGCACATTGCTTCAATTGTTATGGCTTCCTCATAGATGAAGCTTTATGAGAGAAATCTAACTTTACTATGATGTTTCTTGAAAGTATTCAAATTATTCTTATTTTGCTTTTAAAGCTTCCTCTATCAGGAAGCCATGTGCCAATTTCTAATTTGCACACTTTCAAGAAACATCGTGCAAAATTAGATTTCGCTCCTAAACGTTCCTCT
>NW_011962241.1:0-2684 GCF_000949405.1 Vollenhovia emeryi
TACATTTAAGATACATTCGCAATTTGCAGAGAGTTAACGAGAATTATAAAAATACGAATTGTACGATACATACTTGATTTCAGAGAAATAAAAATACGCAATATTTATATAAAGTTCTTTGATGATGTGCATTTATGATAAATATAATTTTATCCATTAATTTATAAAATAGAAATAAATAAACAAATAACACATGAGAGAGAGGAGCAGATCATTATTTTCCGTCTCCTTTCCATCAAGTCAGCTACGAACAAGCCTCGCGTGAACCGCGATTGCCGCGATCGCCTCGCTTCGTAGCTGACTCTGCTGACTTAGTGGAAAGGAGACGAGAAATAGTGATCTGCTCCTCTCTCTTTCTAATGCTCGAGGCAGAGTCGAACTCAGCCGAGCACCGCCGAACGCGGAGCGCACACGGACACGGTTGGGCGCTTGGTGTGCGTGAGCACCGTGTGCACCACCAACGGTGCTAGAGAGCAGCTCCGGTGGGTGCCTGGCCCCAAAGTTTGTATCACTGGTCCGAGCTTGGTCGCCAGGACGCCAGCATTGGCAGAATATTGGTAACCAAGACTGGCCCAACAATGGGAATTTAATGGAGTGATAACTTCGGCCCAAGAATGGTTAATAATATACGGCCAAGCGTCACAATCAACATTGGCCCACTAATGGTTGATACTTCACGCCATTATTAGACCAATAATGGCATTGCTATATTGCCAGATGTATCCACACATGTACTTAGGGTCTGAGCAGAATGATTGACTTATAATTTTAAGTCAATGTTTTATGCTTTAAGTCTTTGTCTTTAGTAACGCACAATACTGTCTTGTGTCTCAAGTGGTATGAAGTTCATACACATGTTCAAGACTTAAGACACAAAATAGTATTGTGCGTTACTGAAGACAAAGACTTAAAGCATAAAACATTGTCTTAAAATTATAAGTCAATCCTTCTGCTTAGGCTCTTTACTTTAAAAAATTTGAATAAGCCCCAATTTTGGAAGATAATCCAAATTTTACATTACTTCGCGACATTTGTGTTATTATAAATATTTATATATTGATACATTTTTAAATGTTTTTATTTTCATTAGAAACATTTTAACATTTATATATTATATATATATATTTCTTTTTGTTCTTTTTGGACATAATATAAAGTTGAACATAATATAAAATAAAATAAAACTTTAAGTGTTCATAACAAACCTAACCTAGTGTTTTGGTTTTAATTTTTATATTAAGGATATTAAGGATTTTTAAATTATATAAAGTTTTTATATTAAGGATCTTGTTGCTGTTGTTCCTGTTGTTACTCTTTGTTTTCTACCGCCTTCTCTATCGCCCGCTCCGGAGAGCCATACCCCGATTTGACCGGGTAGTTTCTTTATGTCCAACGTATTGCCAAATTTTTCTACCAAAATGTCTGTACAAAATATTTCAAATTAAAATTTTTTTTACACAAGTTTTACATAGGTAATAAAATATATTTCTTAATTGTTAATAAAATATAATATTTAAAGTAATATATTTTACCTCTTATGCATTGGTATGTTATAGTCCCACTGAAATTTTTCTTTGACTGTCCATGAATAACTCTTCCTGTACCGGAATACTCAAGCTCAACAGATTTCCCCATTACTGATTTCATCATTTTTCCTATGCAATCTTTCACGTTATGGTCTCCGGCAGTGATTATGCTAAATAATCCCATCTATAACATTTTAACAAAATAATGAATTAAAACACTTTTTACTAGTAACACTACTTTTTGCGTTGTATTTTTTATTTATTTTATTTTGTATTAAAATATTTGTATTTTATTCATTACAAAATTTTCTTTACCAATGATTTTTTCTTTTCCGGTGTACGTAATGCATCTTCCAAATTCAAAAAATCATCCATTGTCACAGTAGGTAACATTATGCCAAGGGATTCGTGTAACATTTCCATATTAGGTTGTGGAGCGACTGATTGAGTGGCAGCGACAATAGTGTGTTTAATTTCAGTGGTTTTTCTTTCCAGGTCATATAAGATACTTCTTTTAACAGAAGTTATTTAGCAGATCAGTTCGTTCCGAAGCTGCTCGATTTTTGCATCTATATGATCTATGGGCTATGATATTATCTGAAACTAAAGAATAATTAAATAGTGAAATAAAAATTTGAATAATCTTAAAGTAGTATACATATATGTAACAGAATTTTTTAAACACTTATACTTACTTAGTGGCATGTTCAATATATCCACCGGTATATCGTCCAATATAATAGGATACGGTGTTTCCGTTGATCTATCTCAGAGCTGTCCACGAACTGCTCATTTCGGCCGATTTTCGCGAGGTACCGCCTATCACCCCCTACTCCAGTCATTAAACAACCGTAACCAAGCGCGCGACGCTCAGCTTCAGGTACGACGCACAGTGGTCCCAAATCCCCAAAAGCTGGCCAAAAGTCGAAAAAAAAATATTTTTTCTAGGGACTTTTAATGGTTGGAATAGTAGTAGTGGTACACCTAGTATGTATTATGACCGTTAAAAAAGGGGAAGCGTCCTTATCTGGCTTAGGAACGCATTCCGTTCCTGAGCGTGGGGCCTGCCGCATTGTTCACTCGTCGCGCGTCGAAAATAACACAGAGTTCAGACGCGTGTAGAATCGCGAAAAGTTAACGGATTTGGATTCTGCAACA
>NW_011962242.1:0-2685 GCF_000949405.1 Vollenhovia emeryi
ACTCCGGACATGTGAAGGCAAAGGTCTGAATACGTGGATAAATGGTGGCTCAAAAGAAACAGGTAATTGCACCGTCGCGCCCACGTGCTCGGCCGCGAGTATTCTCGGAGCATAGTTTAAGTTACTTCAGTAATTAATTTAATTAAACTAATTAAATTCATTAAGCACGTATTCTATTGTTACATTGTTGTTACGATTACTGTACGTGCACAAATCGTGTTTATGGTCCTCTAATTAAGTCGAGCAATGGGACAAAGTCCACGTGCGGCACAGTAGTCTGGGAATAAATCGACTTACGTGGCGTTCATATTGTTTCTTCTAATGCTGGAGATGTTTAAAAAATTTAATTTTTTTCAATACAGCAAGTTTATCACCGTTCTAGTTCATAGTCCAACTTTCTACTAGCTCCCCGTACAGCACGCGTGTCTGAGACATTTTTAAGTCGTCTTTTAGATGTACATATCTAAAGCTGACGGTAGAAAACGATCCGTAAACTCTCAAGGCTGTCCTAGTCGTAGACGTGAAGTCGTGAAAGTATTGTATACAACTTGAGATTTTCTCTGCCTTACGTCTAAGACAGTCTTAAGTGTTTATGCGGCGTCTACAATGAGATACTTGAGACGTAAGATTTAAGAAAGTGACCCGTCGCAATCGATTGTCAGAAGACTAATCAATTGTGATTGGTCATTTTCTTAAATTTGACGTCTTAGACATCTCGCCGTAGACACCGTATTACAGATCGTTCTCTGCTATCAGCCTAAAAGACGACTGAGAGACGTCCTTTAGACACGTGTGTTATTTGGGTCTGTAATTCCGTGAGCATATTTAATGGAGATTTCTTGCCCGATTATACAGAAAAAGGCTCAGGAGAGCATCAACACCAGATTGGCACTTGTCATGAAATCTGGTAAATACGTCCTTGGCTATAAGCAGATTCTCAAGTCCCTCCGCCAAGGCAAAGCTAAGTTGGTCATCATTGCCAGTAATACACCGCCGCTGAGGTGAGACTGAGAAGTAGCACTCCTTTTGCAACCAGCAAATTGACATGTTTAACAAGAATGCAGTTTCTCTTAAATCGATGGATTTGCTAAATTTATTATGTGACTTCCAATACGCAAATGTATTTGTACCAGAGAACTAATAGAGTGTCCAATTAAATCAATAGTTTACATTGAAATTGCACTGATAGAGTTTGGTGATATTGATACGATTGTCAATTTGCATATCATAAATCGAATAGGAGTACTATGGAGTCTCCTACCCC
Organism: Vollenhovia emeryi; assembly: GCF_000949405.1. NCBI lineage: Eukaryota > Metazoa > Arthropoda > Insecta > Hymenoptera > Formicidae > Vollenhovia > Vollenhovia emeryi. The sequence continues at coordinate 1,265 of NW_011962242.1, forward strand.
TGCTTGTAAGTGCACGGGGAACTGAACTGTATCTCGCTAACGTGCCGTTTTAAACGTGCTTCGTCCGGATTTAACAGGAAATCGGAGATCGAGTACTACGCGATGTTGACGAAAACTGGCGTGCACCATTACACGGGGAACAATATCGAATTGGGTACAGCCTGCGGTAAATACTTCCGTGTCTGTACGCTCTCGATCACAGATCCTGGCAATTCCGACATCATAAAGTCCATGCCGACTGGTGATCAAGCGTAATATACATTTTTAATCTAATAAATAACGAGTGAAAACATGTCGAGCGATTATTTCCAATTTATTTTCGCCCTTAAAATGCAGTATACATATATCTAAAATAATTCTCAATTGTATACAAAATAACATTTATATTAATTTATATAGAGATAAAATATTTGATATAACATGCTGTGTATATTTTGTTTAATATAGAGTTAAAACTTTTTGTACATAGATATTTGAAACTACTACTACCATTATTTAGTAGAAAATAAGTGAGCGATCACTGTAGATTCGCTACTGACCATTTTTACACCTGCTCGCGCATCGTTCTTCCAAATGATTCAGTTTATTACAATAACGGCATGTTCGACCCTGCGCCGGACACATGGTTGCCACATAACTCGCACCGCATCTCCAGCAATTGTTCATAAAGGGAATTTGGCACTTGGACGCGAAATGATATCTCTTGCCGTATTTTGTGCACAGTTCGCCATACGCTGGACAATGTGTCAGAACGTGACTCGTTCCGCATTTGGTGCAATTGTCTATGTACATAAATTTACAATTTTCCGTAAAGTGATTGAATTGCTTGCACCTGTTGCACTGGACGCCCCAAGCCGGACATTGATTTCGTTTATGCACGGTACCACATCGAATACATTCTAATGCAGTCGACTTGGCATAGTGAAAGTCCTGCCTCGGGGGTTCCTCCATATTTTGCGCCATTTCGCTCTGTTTGCAGAATAGAATAATATCGTCGAGCTCCAACGAACGCAAGTGCGGTATCAGTTTTCCTTTATATTCTTGGAGAAACGTGACTATTCCCGTGAAAAGTTGAGCACATATATCTTGTATAATTTTTTCCTTCACAACCAACGTGGGATCAACGCAATTCATTGCGATAGCGATGGACTGGAAAGATTAAATGTACAATTAACTACAAGAGAATTACGCATTTGAAGGTAAACAGTTATACATATACGTACTTTCAAATCGTTTATATATTTGTCGATGTCTTCGCAGTCTCTTTTTTCATCCCCGTATATGCAGTATATATCAAATTTTTTAATTAACACGCTTAAATCCTCCATCGGTTCGGTATCGTAGAAAACAAACGTTCTATGGATTTCTTGGCCAATGGGACCCATATGGTTCAGAAGCATGATGCCCAACATTTGTCTCTT
>NW_011962243.1:0-2685 GCF_000949405.1 Vollenhovia emeryi
GGGCTAATACGGCGATTTTTAAAATTTCGTATCTCGATAACTATTCGTCCAAGCGCAAAATAGTACAGGACTTTTCTGTTTGTCTTAGTCCCCTGTACCTTCCCATGACCGGAAATCAATATGTTGCGTAGCACTCTGTATTTAAGTACATTATTGTATTGTTGCATGCATAGCCATAGTTTTACTATTATATACTTTCTTCGGTAAACGGCCTCTGGAATTCCCTATTCGAAGTCGAAATCGAATAAAGCGTGTCATTATTTTAAGTTTTATATTGTGACAGGTTTTTAAAGTTTCGCATGCAATATCCTTCATTTTTTCCTGAAAAAAATTAACTAAATCATATTTATTCGTATCAAAATTCGTTTGTAGATATGGTAAGTATTGCCTGATAATTATTTCCATTTGATAAAAGTACTCAAATGTTGTGTTATTAGCGAAAAAAAGCGTATTACGTCGAAAAGATTTCAACTGCACAAACTTTGCAAATTTTAAACCCGGTTTATATGTCAGAGATCCAGTAGAACTTAAACATAATTCACAAGAAATATTATTATTCGAAATACGGGAGAGAATATACCCGGCAATGTTATACAATACGTTCATTTCAATGACCCCTATGTGTATTTCTTTCGTTGACAAATCAGGAACAGATGGTAACTGTTTTTTCCTTTCTTTTGTCTTAGACCTACTCAAAAAATCACCAGTAATAATTCTATCATCTTCTTCATAGCTAGAATTATGTACTGGTTTTAAATATTTTGATATGGCGATAATTTTCAAATTTTGCTTAAATTGTACAGAATTTGGACTGGGTTGTTTAGCTCTGATACAAGAAAATATATTTTCAACACAATCTGACGTTAACCGGCCTGCTAGTACATATATGTAGATAGCCTTTTTCATTGATTAAATAAGTCGACAATTCAATTATGGACTTGGTAGTGATAATGACTCCACGTTGCACAGGTTTGAATTGCATAGAATTTCCAACTGTCATTTCTTGAAAAAGTTCTATAATCGATTTTAAAAATGCAATTGATTCTTCAAATTTCTTTTCGGAAAATTCATCTCCTGATGTCTTCCCTAGTGCAATGTTTGGAGTACGTGAAGTCACCAACGTGAACCATTTTGAAACGACTTCAATAAAAAAGGCTGTCGTACAGAACGCTTGCTTGGAATTTTGAGTCGCCAGAAATTGTAGGCTAGCACTAACGTTACGAGATAAAAAATTTTTGGCTTTATTAAATTTCATTTTATTGAAAGTGCCACTCGAAAAATCGTCTACTTTTATATTCAGCACTAGTTTTAACTGTAAATTTTCTTGAAATTCAGTAAGTTCTCTTACATGCAAACACTCAACGACAGAAGATGACAAATTATTATCATTAATGATTTTCGCAGGCAAAGTAATAATTTTGTTATTAATCATACAAAATTTTAGATTCTTCAAAAGATGACCAGGATCAGCAATAAACCAAAGCTTACGATTATTATCAATAGGATGCGTAACTGAGTTCATTACTGTCGAATAACGTCCAGCAAAATCAACAAAAAATTTACGCCACATCGCTAAATTATTCGGCCCCATGTCGTTTGTAATATTGTGTATGTAAAGTCCGATAGATTCACCTTTTTTAATAATTTCAAGTGCGATAGGTTGTAACAATGCTCCATCATAGCTGTCAGGTGTTAAATAAAACGCAACATTTTGTTTCTAGCGTGAAAAGATACCAGCAAGCACAAAAATCAAACCATGCGTAGCTTCAACTTTTTCTCCTACATGCATGAAGAAACACAAGCAAAAACGAATTATATACACAAAATAGGAAACAATGTAGTATTATATGCATTTATGAGTGCAAGATTTAGTAGTTTTCGGGATCTGTTACAAAAAAATCAATAATACCAAATGCTAACCAAATACATATGAACTTGTTATCAAACCACATACCATTACGCGTGCAAAACGATGCAGTTCCATAATACGACTGTGTGGATGGATCAAATTTTTAGCCTGGAGCAATAGACATTTCATCTAATACAAGTGAACAGTCTTTTTCTCTAACGTCTTTAAATTGAGCAACTTTATCTTTTAGTAATTTAAAAATGTCGTCACAAATTCCCTCCTGAAATTGAATTTTTTCCACTTTCCTTCGAAGTGTACGTTCGCATGGCAGAGGCAGGTTTTCTTTCAGTAATTCCTGATAGCCAGTAGAACCACAGGAAAATTTCAATCGAAGTGCCTTTTTTATGGTATCATTAGACCACATATGGCCGCGAGAGGATCGACGCATGAGTGCTTCTATTTGATCATCATTAAAAATTTGTTTCAGTGCTAATTTTAATCTCACATAATTTTGGTCCTTTGAATTGTTTTTTATTTGTGTCAACCTCTTAATATGCTTTTTTAACATATTTTTAGATCGGTTACTTTTCAAGATAATTTTTTGGGCCAAATCAAGTTTTCTGTTGACTTCTTCCAGCTGTTTCTTTAATCGTTCAACCTCATTCAGTTCTTCGTTGCATATTTCTTTTGAATGAGTAGGACTAGAGGGATCTACAAGATAATATAAGAAATATAAGTAATTATAAATAATAATGAATAATCCGTATGGTCGAAACATTGGAATCTAATAAATAAAACCATCTGCCAGCCTAACGTCGTTTAACAATTCTTTCTAC
>NW_011962244.1:0-2685 GCF_000949405.1 Vollenhovia emeryi
AAATTTAGTGAAAGTTACAATGAACTTGCTCTAAGCTACGGTCCATCGGAAAATGCATCTTTCTCATCGTCTTTTTCAAGAAACTAGAGCAACACGAAGTCATCGAATCATCTCCACATCATCTCTGCAAGGTAAGAGCGTGAGTGAAAAGAGAGAGATGTGTGTGTGTGTGTGTGTGTGTGTGTGTGTGTGTGTGTGTGTGTGTGTGTGTGTGTGTGTGTGTGTGTGTGTGTGTGTGTGTGTGTGTGTGTACTAGCGCGTCGCGATCAGCTGATGGCAGCGTCGTCGCGGGCGCTCTTGCCGTAAGCGCCCGCGACGACGGTGAGCCGCGCCGCTCCTGCCTAGAGTCCCTGTAGTAAGAGTCTGGCAAGAGTTGACGCAAAATGGCGTCTGGTCTGTTCGTTATCGCTGCATTACTGCACTAGTGCAGTTAGTTAATTGCACTAGTGCAGTAATGCAGCGATAACGAACAGACCAAAGGTAACCAAATAATAATAATAATAATAATCCCGCGTTTAGAGTACAGATTCGAGACACCTTATTGGTTCCGCCATTTTGCGTCAAACCAATCAAACGGAGAATATTTCTTGCCAGACTCTTACTACAGGGACTCTACTCCTGCCTGCCTGTAGTATCTGGCCCGTCATTCGATATCTTTTCCTCTTTATAATTCAAAAATTGAGCTTCGGAGAAAATTTTGCAAGAGGAAAAATCATTTCAGAATTAAGTTTAGAATACGACATTTTAAGGACAAGTGGTTGTTCTGAATCACCCTGTATGATTCGAATGTTCTCTCTCAGGAATATTCGCATGGATGTGCCGTGAATGTTTCTAGAATGTTCTTCATATTCTATGAACATTCACACAGAATGCCCAGGGAATATTCGCATTAAATTCCCTGAGTGTCTATGGCATATTCTGAATGTTCTATGAATATTCTTACAGAATGTACGTGGAATGTACACATGGAACTTTCTACGGATATTCTTACTGAATATACGTGGAATATTAGCAGCGTATGTGCTACGAATGTTTATGGAATGTTGTAAATGTGCTATGAATATTCGCATAGAATGTACGTGGTATATTCACGAACTTCTATACGAACATACGCAGTATGTCCCATTATGTTGTAGGAATATTCTGAGTAGTTCACCGACCGCCGCTAGGCCGCGCATGGTGACGGCCAAAAACTCGGAAGCAAAATTCAGTCTCGTAGGGTATAAAAGGAGGCCCGCGAGATTGAATTTTGTTTGACCATGTGCGGCCTAGCGGCGGTCGGTGAATACTCAGAAGCTGGTGCTCACGCGCCCGCACGCGTGTCGCGTAGTGCCGGTTGCCAATTTGTGCCGGTTAAAATCAAGAGGGAACCACTAAAAAATAGAATACTTTTCTTTGGGTGAAATATCTACAGCACATTACTGGAATATTTGCTGTATATTCCAGGAACATTCATAGAAATATCTACAGCACATTACTAGAATATTTGCAGTACATTCGTGTACATTCGTAGCACATTCAGATGAACATTCTAGAGATGTTTCTAGAACTTTTGAAGTGCTCCGTTGGTACATTCTATAAATATGCCTCGAACGTATAAAACGACTATTAGAAGATTCCTGGAATCTTCGAATGTTCTTAGCGTATATTCCTAGAATGTTAATGGAACGTTTTTGTGCTATTTGGGTTGAGCTGGCATTATTAATTATTCGTTCTTGAAACCTGTACGGCGATTCTGTGACTTGCTATCGATGGTTTTCGGTATCGTTAACCAACCTATGAAAGCTGTGCTTTTAACGTCTTTGCTGTCGCTAGTTAATTTCGATACCGAAAAACATCGATAGCAAGTGTACGGAATCGACGAGTTAGCCCAATTCAAGCAGCGCGCCGAGGGCCATGGCGCGCACGCACCGCGCGGCGCAGCGACGACATGGAGAAGAGACATAGACATATAAAAGATAGACTGCTTATGAGGCAGTGGAACCCTAGGTGGGGGCATCCTCCTGAGGGAAAAAGGACAGCATGAATTTATTTGGGTATCTGTCTTCCTCTAGTGGACGTGATCTGAAGGCGATCACGTGATCATGCCCACGTGATCACGTACACTAGAAGAAGATAGATACCCAAATAAATTGGTGTTGTCCTTTTCCCTCAGGAGGACATCCCCCACTACCTCATAAGCAGTCTATCTTTTATACAGGGTGGGCCAAAAGTCTGGATACACCCTAATATCTCATAAACTATGCACTTTAGAAAAATATGTTTCAGACAAAAGTTATACGGTTTTGAAAGGGCTATATAATGGTAAAATAAATTTTCGAAAAAAATTAATTTTTTATGGTTATATAGAGGTCGCCGTCATTTTTTTAAATGGAACTTCCTATTGTTTATTATACTATTTTATTCTACTAATTAATATGAACAACTTTTGTCTGAAACATTTTTTGATTTGCCCAATACTTTTTGAGATATTCAAGAGAAAATTTATAACTTTTTCAATGTTTAGCTTATATTCCCTCGATAACTGTTTGTCGGAGGGAAAAGTAGTATAGGACTTTTTTTACTTGATTTAGTCTCAGGAATATGCTGTTGCAATGGCGTTTCAATTATTGAAAAATTTTGTGTATGTAAATTTTATGTGTTGCAATATTGGAACACGTTTACAACAGCATATTCCTGAGACTA
>NW_011962245.1:0-2686 GCF_000949405.1 Vollenhovia emeryi
TTTCTGATAAATATTTTCAATTTTCGCAGAAATTATTCTTCGATCTGTTGGGGGCTGGTATTTGCTACATATGCAGCAAAAAGCATCAGTGTCTTTGTTGCATGTATGTTTCGAAAGAGAAACTAGAAATTTTTTGTTTGAAGGTGCCATATGTGTTGAGAAAAACCCGCGCGTGAGGTATCCTGGTCCGACCGCAGGTGAGTCTACCGTCCTAGGGGTGATAATGTCTCCCTAAGCCTAAGTATGAGAGCTTTCCGACTTTGACGAGGACTATGTCAACTCGTCGTTGGACACACTACGGCTTCATCCTCACACCCTCACGCCCACCTGCAAGGCAGCGCGCCTTCGCTGGCTTCGTTACCTCAACAAATCTGAGAACGAATCATTCTACACATCCCCTTTCGGGGCAGTCGTCACAGTATCTGTCAAGGCAGCAGGATTTTGTGCTGCAGACTGATAGCCATGCTCGAAGAATGACTAACAAGTTCTATGTACCGGGCGCTGAATACAAACAATTTATGTCGAGAACAGTTTTCAGTGTTTTAATTCATTTTTTTAAGGTTATGAATGGAATGCGACCTCGCCGAGTCAAATGACCTTCAAAATTGGACTCAGCGACCCTGAAAACATATAATCGCTTTGCTTTCTGGGTGTTTTCATGAATGTTCCAACTTTCATCATTTTTTTGAGGTTAGGAACGAAATGCGACCTGATCGAGTCAAACTAACCCGGATTCGGATTCAGCGACCCCAAAAACGTATAGAAATGTTTATCTCGTCTGGTGGACAAGACCTTTTTTTTTCGTGTGCCTGTGTTATCAAACTTATTTCGTCAGTTAAATTACTCTCTACCTCAATTCTTCCAAGCTTGCAGGTTTTGTTTTATAAACACAATCCTTTAAGAAACCCTATAAAGAAAGTCCAGTAGTGTTAAATCGGGAGATCTTGGAGGCCACTTAATTGTTCCTCGCCTCCCGATCCATCTGTTCGGGAATGTTTTGTCCAATAATCTTCGTACCCTTAATCCGATATGCGCTGGAACTCCATCTTGTTGAAACCACACGCGATCTAAATTGTTAGGAAAGAGATTTCGAATAGCAGGAATAATTTGCTCAATTAGCATTGCTTCGTACATCTCAGAAGTGAAATTTCTATGGAAGAAAAATGGACCTATTAAATAATCTCCAATTATTCCTGGCCAGACGTTGACTTTATCAGGACATTGTGATTTGTTATCTCTCATCCAGTGGTGGATTTTCGGTGCTCCAATATCGGAAATTCTGATGATTAACATTTCCATGAAGTTCAAAACTAGCTTCATCAGAAAAGACAATATTATTTACGAAATTATTTCCGCGTATCTCAATAAGTTCACAAAACTCCATTCTCCTGTCAAAATCTTCACTAACTCTTGTGTATAATGCATTTTATAGGGATGAAATATATGCTTTTTAAAAATATTACGCACCGATCTTTGGCTGACTTCGCTTTCTGCAGCAACTTTTCTAGTAGACGTATTAGGCATTTCGATAAACCTTTGCAAAATATTAGCATTCTTTTCATCATTGGAGACAGATTTAGGTCGTCCACTACGCGAGCGGTCTTTGACGCTACCTGTTTCAATGAAACGCTGAATCGTTCTTATAACTGTTGGTTTTGAAGTTGGATCTCGGGTATTAAAAGTTACATTGAAGAGATCACATATCTCTTGGTATAATCTTTCTTTATCTCCGTATCCTTTCATTACCAACAGACAACTACGTTCTTTTTCCGACAAAGCAGACATTATTTAATTCTTAAAAAAATTCTACAAAGGTTGAAAGAGAAGATTACCCTAAGCGTGGAGTTCAGTACCACCACAGATGCCGGATTACAAACGGAACAGTATTTGTATGTTGTATTAACAGTGTGTTTACCGGTGCTTGCTAGCGTATCCCTACCAACAGCGTGTTGCCGGCGCTTGATAGCGTAAGGCTGATGGCAGACAACTATCCGTAAGCGCTTAAGACTGACGTAACCGTAAACTTAAGGTAAGGCAGAGAAAAACATAAGCCGTAAGGAACACGTGTTCTACGGCTTATGTTTTTCTCTGCCTTACCTTAAGTTTACGGCTACGTCAGTCTTAAGCGCTTACGGATAGTTGTCTGCCATCAGCCTAACTCCTGGTCCACAATCTTGCTTTAAGTAAGTTGTAATCCTTAAGCCGTAAGAAATCAACCAATCACAGGCATTTATTCCCCTCACTCTCGCCTGTGATTGGTAAATTTTTTACGGCTTAAGGCTTACAGCTTACTTAAAGCAAGATTGTGGACCAGGGGTATCCCTACACGGAAAAAAATGATATGGTGCACATAACCAGAAATATCTGGTTGTAAGCAATATAGCTGCATTATCCTAGTTATCTTTATGCAATGATTATGTGTATGCTTGATATGACTTAGTTACTTAGTTGTATCAACTACATCAATGTAGTTGTACATGATCTGGTTGTGACAACCAGACTTTGGTTGGAGCATTATTTACTGTGGATATGATAATCTATCCACATATTCGCGGACACGCGAGTCGCCGTGCGCCAGCTTCTGAGTAGTTCACCGACCGCCGCTAGGCCGCGCATGGTGGCGGCCAAAAACTCGGAAGCAAAATTCAGTCTCGTAGGGTATAAAAGGAGGCCCGCGAGAGCGAAT
>NW_011962246.1:0-2687 GCF_000949405.1 Vollenhovia emeryi
TATTTTTTTCTCTCAGTGAAGTCAAAAGAGAAGCAGTCAATGCGCTGGGAGGAGTGCTAAGAATTCAGTACGGTTAGTACACTCTAGGGAATTCATAGCTCTCTCGAAGCGCTTTCGAAGCGCGCAATAGCTAATTCGGAACGACTTTCTATGTACTCTACGCGCTTTATGCGTAAATCGGAACGCACCCCATATGATTAGTAAGGTGGATGATAGAAATGTAGTTAAATTTACTATTATTGTGATTGTATTTACTATATAAAAATCATTCACTAATTTACTATTCATTACCTGGATATTTTAACAGAGTAAGAGTTAAAAGCTTATATTTTATAGTAAATTTAATACATAGTTGGCACCACTGTGTCTATATGGTTGCTATTACTAATATTATAGTTATAATTACTATCAAAATGATATTCCTGACTATAATTATTTTACTATGTAATTATAGTTTCAAATACTACATATTTTTCTATCAATATAGCACGTTGCAAGCGACATCACGACAAGGATAATTGAATCGACAACATTAAATGTACCGTTAACAATCACGGAAGGTCAAGATTATCAGAGCAATCTCTTAAACGCCGAAAGTTCCGTTTTGTAGCTTATTATCAGATCGAATTATTATTATTATTAAAATTGCTCGCGTAAATATTGTACCATGCTTCTATATCATATTTTAGATGAAGATAAAATAGTTCGCCAAGTGCAATTCACGTGGAAACAATCTGTAGAACTTATCTAACAAGAAGTAAACGCGGAAGACAGAATAGGAACAGTTCGGGTGAACAAAGTTGAACCGCAAATCAGTCACATCGCACATTCCCGGCAAGCAAAATTTTCCAATTGACCTATTTAATATAAATCCTCTGGTGCGCTCTCGTTGTTACGCAAGACCGTAACCTCACCGACGTAAGTGCTCTGTGGATTTTACATAACAAGGCCCCGTAGCACTAAATCGTCTCATCATGGTGAGTATCGATGCTATGCATTTGCGCAAACTTCAAAAATACATCTGGCTCTTGAGCGCATTTGGGTACTTAAATGAACGCTGCAACAGGCCGTTTGACCTTTTCGTGTTTCGTGTTTCAACAAACACGCGGGATCTACGTCATCAAACATATTTCCTCTTGTTTTAGAGAGAAGGAAGGGGGGGATTTTTCCCTATTAAAAATGCCCACAAAATTGTTTTAGGAGTATGACCAACAGAAATTTTAGAAATATTTTTAAATTAACTTCTTTACGGTATGAAGGGCTATTGTGTATTGAACGCTAAATATTATAGCATTTAAAGTAATTTGAAATCGCTCATCGATTTAAATACGTGAATTCGCACGACAATGATTCCACCTAAACGAAATCTGCGTTATATGTATGTCCGAAAGGTAACCGGGGCGCAATACAGATGAAAAAACAGGATATGAATTCGTTTATTAGATTGTACTAACAATAAGTGGCGATTGTGGCGCAGAGGATTGTGCGCTGGTCTGATAATCCGAAGACCCGGGTTCAAAACCAAACAAAAACATTGTTGGTTTTTCGTTCGATCGCTACATAGCGAAGTGGATATAGAGAGAGGTGTTATAAGAGGTTTGGGCACGTTCCTTCAAAAACGCCTTGTAACCCTAAGGGGAATCAATAAAATGTACTACTATTAGATTGTACTGATAGAAAAATATGTAGTATTTGAAACTATATAATTACAAGGTAAAATAATTATAGTTAGGAATATTATTTTGATAGTAATTATAACTATAATATTAGTAATAGCAACCATATAGACACAGTGGTGCCAACTATGTATTAAATTTACTATAAAATATAAGCTTTTAACTCTTATTCTGTTAAAATATCCAGATAATAAATAGTAAATTAGTTAATGATTTTATATAGTAAATACAATCACAATAATAGTAAATTTAACTACATTTCTATCATCCACCTTACTAATCATATGGTAAACAAAAGTGAAGTGGTTCGGAATGTCTTCACGAGAGGAACGCACGGTATAAGACTTTCTCGTAAGAAGAAAACCGGGTGTTATAACTACGGATAAGTTTATACATTCGTATAAGATTACATATCATTTCTTTGTAAGATGCTTTCTTGTACTAATCTTTATGAGTTCATAGTGATATAACCAAATGAACATAGTAAACACAATGTATTATACAGGGTGTCGGATTCGTTTTTGACCATTCCAAAGATTATAGTAGATTAAGTCAAACTGAGAAGAAAAGTATATTATATACCATTTTACAAAATCCGTAATAATTATCGCGTAATTAAGAAAAACGTCTGAGCCAATAAGTGCACGGAGGAGCAGAAGGTAGGATTCGGCAGACATGCAAAATGGTGTATTTGTTGACATGCTCAGGAACCGATAGTGAGAGGTGGAGTCACGCATCGATCGATGAGGACGGCGAGGAGCGGGGAGCGGAGAGCAGCGAACGACGAGTGACGCGCGGATAGCTCTCGCTGTCGGATTCTGAGCCATATCAACAAATACACCATTTTGCATGTCTGCCGAGTCCGGCCTTTCGCTCCTCCGTGCGCTTATTCGCTCAGACGTTTTTCTTAATAACACGATAATTATTACGAATTTTGCAAAATAATATATAACTTTTCTTCTCAGCTTGATCCAATCTACCATAATTTTTGAAATGGTCACAAACGAATTT
>NW_011962247.1:0-2687 GCF_000949405.1 Vollenhovia emeryi
TTTATAATCAAATGTGCCTGTTTATATGTTTTGTTTTTCTCTTAAGTACTACGTTATATCAAGAACAAATTGCCATATTGATGAAATGCACTTTTCCCTTTAGGATTTATTTGCACAATTTTTTCAGGTACCTAGAACAGAGAAGGATTGGTTGTTTATTGCGAAACAGTTTGATGAACTGTGGAATTATCCTCACACACTAGGTGCAATCGATGGAAAACACGTAATAATACAGTGTCCAATAAGAAGTGGCAGTGAATTTTTTTCCTATAAAGAGATGTTTAGCATTGTTCTTTTTGCACTTGTTGACGCAAATTACAACTTCATGTTTGTCGACGTAGGCTGTCAAGGTAGAATATCAGATGGAGGGGTGTTTGCCAACACAGAGTTATATAATAAACTGGAAACAAAATCTTTACGTTTACCTCAGCCTACACCTCTAGTTAATGGCTCAACAAAATGCATTCCATATTTCATCATAGGAGATGAAGCTTTCGCTCTGACTGAGTATCTAATGAAAGTATACCCTGGGTTTTATCCAAAAGGGTCTAAAGAACGCATTTACAACTATAGGATTTGCAGAGCACGCAGAATTGTTGAAAATGTTTTCGGTATAGTGTCATCAGTTTTTCGAGTTCTTAGAAAACCAATGCTTCTGGAACCTGAAAAGGCAGAACTCGTAGTTATGACAATCGCTTGCCTTCACAATTTCTTAAGAAGGCAATCAGCAACGATCTACACTCCCCCTGGAACTTTCGATTATGAAGAGAACGGCCAGCTAATCAGAGGAAGCTGGAGAGCACTTGAAAATGAAACTCCCACGTCTTTACTTTCTATCAGAAGAGTGCCTAGGAAGTCATCTTTGAAAGCAAAAGAAATCAGGCAGGAACTAACAGATTATTTCGTTAATGAGGGAAGAGTTGAGTGGCAAGAGAAATATGCGTAGAAACGCCTATGATTATCGTGAGGCTATTATGAATTTTCATTTATGTTTATGAATTAGTGCATACAATAGTTTATGAGTTTATGAATTATCATCACTATCAAGTACGAACACTTAGATTATAAACTAAAATTTATTATTTAAATTTAAAGTAACTATAAACCTTCAATTTTTCGAAATACTTACAGTGTTAATAGTTCGACGGGGGGTGTTTTTGTCCAAGAGGAACTTTAAGCTGTCAAATGCAAACCATGTACTCTTATAAATTTCGTCTGCACCTTTAAAAATATAACAAATTATAGTTAGTTAGGTATGGTTATAGTTTGTGTACGAAAAGTTACTATATATATATATAGCGATAAATAGTATTACTTATAATTAATTGTAATTGAACTTTCTTCATGAATCACATAAAACTTATGAGGCAACAGAAGAAACTCATTTTCCTGGGAAATCACAACCAATTCATATCCGCTAAAATTGTTTTTTTTACAGAAAAATATTTGCATTTATCAAGTACTTACCTTTCCCCGTACCCATGCTCTTTCTCATTTTTTATTTTTCTCTTCTTAAAGCAGAAAGAAGATATTCCATCTTCTTTTTGCAATGCTCGACCGATATTCCAGTGTCACGCGCGATTTCCTCCCATGCATCATTTTTTTTAAGCGATTAAAATGATGCGGATTTGTTGCACTCCAAAGAATAGATTTTTCTTTATATACATTTATTAAATCAAGTACTTTGTCTTGCGACCACTCCATTCTGACATCAAGTAACCGCCAGATACGAAGCAACACGACTGAATAGCGAAAGCGATGCTGCCTTGTCAGATGTAGAGTCCTTGTAGTAAGAGTCTGGCAAGGGTTGACGCAAAATGGCGTCTGGTCTGTTCGTTATCGCTGCATTACTGCACTAGTGCAATTAACTAACTGCACTAGTGCAGTAATGCAGCGATAACGAACAGACCAGACGCCATTTTGCGCCAACCCTTGCCAGACTCTTACTACAGGGACTCTATACAGGGTGAGGAAAAAGTACCGGACCGGTGAAATATCTCGACAAATATAGGAGATACGGAAAAATGTTTCAGACAAAAGTTATACGGTTTTAAAAGGGCTATGCCTGTGTCCAGCAGAAGTTTGCGCTTGCTAAGCGCTTTGCGTTCATTGAATTATACTTTCAGATCTGTGCTGAAATAGAGCTATTCTTCTAGATCTATCCAATCAGCATAAAGCGCTTATTCTTAGCTAACTTCGGCAGAACACAGCCTATACAGGGTGAGTTATAACATTGGTCCATGAATTCGTGAGAAGGTAGAACGGATCGAGATGAACAGAAAAGTCCTGAAACATTTTGCAATTTTCGCAATAGTTAACGAGAAAAAAATTATCGAAAATCGTCGTCTTTGCCCTGCCCACTATCCAATTCGAGCGCGTAGCGAGATGTGACCGCCCGGCGATCGATATTGCCCGGCGAGGGGGGGAGGGGGGGGACAGCGCGCCGTTGCCGGCGAGTTGTTTACGTCGCCGCTCCCGCGCCTCGCCGCACCGCGTCTAGACTCGCATCGCGATGGCCGGTTACACATTCGCGATTAGAGACTAGAAATTAATAAAGCGAAAGAAATCGATGGAATCTACAGATATTCTAAACGTTTTCTATCGAAATTCGTCGCTTCAATGTATCAAATGCAAAGGAAATCACATCGTTTTCTATCGTTCTTTGTTATGGGAGTTTTTAATCGTTG
>NW_011962248.1:0-2687 GCF_000949405.1 Vollenhovia emeryi
CTTGCGGCGGCAGTCTGCTCGGACGAGGGATGCCTCAGGGAAGTAACGACCCCTGTCGCGCCCCGTGCCGAGGGGCCCGCGCGAGAGCCCACGTTTCCTAGCGCGGACTACCCCCCAGCGGAAGGCGCAACCACGCTGGTCGCCACGGCGAGTCGGGGTGAAGGGGGGAGGGCTCCCCCTGACACTTCCGTCCGTCCGTGGGACCACCCGGCTTTGGCAAGCGCGCGCGAGGTGTCCGCGAGGTCGGAGGCGCGGAACCCCCGAAAATCCCCCTGTAGTGGGAGGGCGAGTAGGGGGCTGTGGCGGGGTGCGGTATCCCCCCGACCCGTGGCATATTTCGACCCCCCTGGGAGGACTCGGGGGCCCGGGCTGCGGCCGGCGTCCGTGGTCATGTCTCGCGATCGGTCGTGGCCCGGAGGGGGTATACCCCGGTCGGAGGAGCCTCGCGCGTTATGGGGATCAGACTGAAATGGCTGACAACAAAAAACCATTTTTTTCTACTGATGGCGTGGAGGGAGGAGAGGAGGCGGAGGCGGGCGCGCAGCCGCAAACGTATGCGGCTGTCGCGCAAGGGGCGCAGGGCGGCGCGACAGGCGGTCACCAGCCTGGCCCTTCGGGAGAGCCGCCCGGCCCCACGATAGTGAGCGTGGAGAGCGCTCACATTGATGTGGGCAAGCTGCGGGGCACAGGGAAAAACAAACCTGGCCCCAAACTCTCGAAGTTCGTCGAGAGGCGGGAGCGGGATCCGCGACGGACAAAGTCCGACCCCCAGGGCCAGGAGCCCACGGGCTTGGCCGGCAAGGTTCAGAGGACGGAGCGCTCAACCCCCCCGAAGACCAACGAGGGGGGGCGATGACGTTGAGCGCGGCGAGTAGCGCCATCGAGGACTCTGACGAATCCTCGCGCGAGGGGGACCCCGAGGGGGACGGTGGCTCCGATGAGAGCACTAGGACCCACACGTCCCGCTCGGGGGCCACAAAGAGGAGTCGGAGCGGCGGGAGGGGGAAAAGCGCGAAACAGGCGCGCCCCCTCGACGGCTCCAGCGGGGAGGAGGAAGATCTCCTCCCCCCCCAAGAAAGGGGCCAGGGGCAGGCCCATAAAGACCGGAGAGGGCGTCGCGATAGAGGCCCGGAAAAGGGCTAATAAGGAGCTCAAGGAGGCGCAAGAGGAGCGGCGCCAGATTGAGCGGATTATGCAGGGGGACTACGACCCCCAGCAGTACGAAGGCGCCGGGAGAAGGAGGAAGGAGAGGGAGCTGGGGGAGCAAATCCCCCAGCTCCATACCCGGGATCTCGTGGCCAAGGTCGTCGATCACATCAGCAAAATCGACCAGGCGGCCAAAACGAGTAAGAATTTGAAGGGGACCGTCGCCGGAATTATACGGGACGGGGCCCTTTACACGAGGCTCGCCGTGGACGCGTTGTCCACAAGGATGAGAGGCGGGACCAGTGAAGGGGAGGAGGCGCTGAGAGAGGAGCTTGCGACCCTCAAGGCGCAAGTCGCGGCCCTCCAAAAAGAAAAGGAGGAAAGGGATCGGGGGATGATGCCACCCCCCGATCTGCCGCGGAACAGAAGGGATACCACCCCTACGGGGGAGAACGCCCGGGAGGAGGGGATGATGGAGGTGGCCGACGCTGGGCTATCACTGGATCCCCCTCCCCCCGGGAAAGTAGCCGACCCCCCGCCCCCGGAGAAAAAGACCTGGGAGGTGCCAGCCTTCGGCGTGACCACCTCCCAGGTCCCAAAGTCGGGGAGGGAGAGATCGAGGACAAGAGGGAAGGAGAGATCCTCTTCCAGGAGGAGGACCGATCCCCTTCAAAGCCTGACGAAGAACCCCTCTCTGCCATCCCCCCAGGCCCCGAAGAAAACGGGGAAGCCCCTGCTAGTGAAGGCAGGAGAGCTCACGGGGGAGATGGTGGAGAGGAAGATTCAGGAGGCCGTAGATCGGTCCCAGAGGGAGATCCTCCAGAAAATGGAGGAAATGTTCCGGGCTTTTGTCGGCGGCGGGGCCCGTATTAGCGGCCCTGCGGCGGTCCCCTCCAACCCTCGAGAGGGGAGGAGGGGTGCCGCGGGGGGCCGCCCGGTTCCCGGGGCCGACCAGAGGTCCGGAACAAGGAGGACGGATCCTCCAGGGGAGGCTGCGAACACCGCGGGGGGGGGGCCAAGAAGAAGAAGAAGAAGAAGAAGGCCCCCCTTTCGCGACAGACGCAGAAGGTAGAAGAGGCGGGTCCCTCAAATAGAGGGGCCGCCGAGCCCCTCGGCCCGTCGCGGGTGTTGATACATACGCGACGGTGCTGGGGAGGAAAGGCAAGGCCGCGCAGAAAAAAGTGGCCAAGGGAGCCCCTGGGGCGGCCGCCCCCCCTGCCCCAGCTAAGGGGCAGGCTGGCGGTCCGCCTAAAAAGGCCCCTAGGAGGCGGCCTCCACGCTCGTCGGCCGTGGTCCTCACGCGTCCCAGCGGGGACTACCGTGAGGCCATGGCCAAGTTGCGGCGAGAGGTCGATTTGAGAGAGCTTGGCATCGAGGACCGGGTCAGCGTTAGGACCGCGGTCACCGGTGCCAAGGTTATAGAGGTGTCCGGGGAGGGGCACGCCGATAAGGCGGACCTCCTGGCCGGGCACGTCACACGCGCCTTCCTCGGCAAGGAGGGAACGCGGGTCGACCGCCCAAGGAGGACGGCCGAGGTGCGC
>NW_011962249.1:0-2687 GCF_000949405.1 Vollenhovia emeryi
ACCTAAATTAGTTTAGTTTATTTAAATTTAAATTAGTTTAGGTTTTAAATTAGTTTAGAATTTAATGCAAAGAAATTTAAATTAGTTTTTAGAATTTAATGCAAAGAAATGTATTTTTTTCTACGATGATAAAGTTTAGATTTTTAAATTTAAATTAGTTTAGGTTTAAATTAGTTTAGAATTATTTTTCTGTAATGATAAATGTAACAGTTTGATATATATGAGTTTAGAATTTAATGCAAAGAAATTTAAATTAGTTTAGAATTTAATGCAAAGAAACGTATTTTTTTCTACAATGATAAAGTTTAGATTTTTTAAATTTAAATTAGTTTAGGTTTAAATTAGTTTAGAATTATTTTTCTGTAATGATAAATGTAACAGTTTGATATATATGTTTATTTTCTATAATAAAATAAAGATGTTGCCAAATCATGAAAAATATATATATATATTTGTTCAAAATCATTTTTAGCCTTTCTTTATTCCTATCCTCTTCGATCTCATAAAATTTAAGTAAAGCGCGAGAGAACTGCAGTGGGAGCGAGAGAGAGAACAGCAGTGGGAGCGAGAGAGAACGCAAACACGGGCGAATACCCGTCGAGTTTCAACGCTTGACTCCCTCCCCGCGCCGCGGATGATCCTAGCCAGGTTTCGGCGCTTGACCCCGCGATTCATACCCGTCCAGGTGTTCGCGCTAAAAATATTTAAGTAAAGCGAGAGAGAACAGCAGTGGGGGCGAGAGAGAACGCAAAAACGTGCAATTTGACATGTCAGCACCTAGCGCGATGTCAAGACCCCGTGACTCATACCCGTCCAGGTGTCAAAAATGACAGGTCAGCATCTAGATCGCGGTCTCCTCGCCGCGGAGTACCCTCCCCACCACACTCCCCCTCGCCTCGGAGTACTCCCCGCGCCCCGCTCCCCCCTCGGAGCTCCTGGGTTAGAAAGCCCTATATACCCCTACTAAAGTATTATTTTTAGTCTTTGAATATACAATTTTAGTATTAGTATTAGACGCAGACAAGACATCGAACCGATTCGCAAATATTTTCCACGCGGTAGTTAACATAGGTGCCGAAACGATATCTGTTACATGTCACATAGTGACATGTCAGCACCTAGCGCGATGTCAAGACCGCGTGCTCCCGCGGTCTCCTCACCACGGAGTACCCTCCCCACCACACTCCCCCTCGCCACGGTAATAAACGCGGAACTCCTCGACATCGTTCACCTTGATAAGAAAGTCATCAGCCAGGTTTCGGCGCTTGACCCCGTGACTCATACCCATCCAGGTGTTCGCGCTAAAAAAATGACAGGTCAGCATCTAGATCGCGGTCTCCTCGCCGCGGAGTACCCTCCCCACCACACTTCCCCTCGCCACGGAGTACTCCCCGCGCCCCGCGCCCCCCTCGGAGCTCCTGGGTTAGAACGCCCTACTATCACCTACTAACTTTCTAATAATCAAAGAGCGAGAACTAGAGGCTTGCACGCGAACAGCAGAAAAATACGTATGCAATCAAGCATTCCCGACATACCATGTAAACGGAGACGCACCATGCGAGGTGCAAACCTATGTACAGGCCCCGGGCCACCTAAGTGCGTGCGAAAAAAGGCACCTTACAAGCAACCGGACCATTTGGATAACGGTAGAAGAAAAACACACTTGGCTATACTCCACGCGAGGAGAGCAACGAATCAGCGTCCAATGCAACGGACAGAAATCGAAATCACGAAAAACAGCACAGGTAAAACCACCTTACAAGATAAGTGTAAGATAACCACACCCGACGTAATTCTGAAAACTAAAACACGAATAGGAAATAAAGTAGTACAGACACACCTACCGGGATATAATTTAACGAAAAACACGGTCAACCCCATGGCCGAAGGAAACCATTTAAACTTACAAAGTAACCTAAAGTTAAAACCCGTAATAACGAACCCGAAGGAACTAATAGAACTAAGCCTAAGCACACGGGAACTCGAAAGAGAATTGGAAAACGGAGCGAACGAACACATATTTGCGAACAGATACGTCGCGTACTCGCTAAGCACGGGCATGGAAATAATTATAGTTAGCATAATAGGCATAAGCGCAGGGATAATATACCTTAGAACGAAAAAACAACCGAATACACCAAACTATGGTAACCGCGAACCCGCGATGTTGTACTAAGCATAAATTGTAAAGAAATATTGTAAGGAACAAGGAAAAGGGAGAGGGTAAACCCATGAGCGGAAAACTTCATCCCTCAGTTTTCCTTCTTCCAAAGGGGGAGGGATGTTGTACCCCGATTGCCGAAAGAGGTAACGAGGGCACTCAAGCAGTGTTACTGCAATTAGAATAACACTAGCGTAAGCATATTGCGCGATCGAGCCACAAAAGCCCGACCGCGCAACCTAATTAAACTCTAAGAAGAAGTCAGCAAGGTCTCGACTCGATTACGAATAACCGCAGTCGAGTACCTAGAAGTCGCTGTCAAGTATCGAGAACGCTGACGCCTCGATCATCGGGTTTAAAACCAGAGGAAAGCCCGAGATCGAGGCACTTGTCACTATCGCGTATCCGATACCAGACTGTACGCGTTAAACACTTGTCCGTCAGGCCTTCGGCCTGCCGTCAACCTATCTTGTGAAACTCAGTTAAATAAAGTGAATCTGTGAGATCCAACGGTGCCTTCTTGAAG
>NW_011962250.1:0-2688 GCF_000949405.1 Vollenhovia emeryi
CAGAGATGTCAATAAACACACCATTTTGCATGCTGCCGAGTCCGGCCTTATTGGCTCAGACGTTTTTCTGAATTAGGCGATAATAATTACGATTTTGTAAAATTTTATATAACTTTTCTTCTCAGTTTAACCCAATCTACTATAATCTTTGGGGTCGTCCATATCGAATCTGACACCCTGTATATAAAATTTGAATTAATATACGGAGGGAAGTTTCTCTTAAAATTTATCCCGAAAATCATGTAATCGTGGAACAACACGGCATTTCGAAGAATTTTATGAGAGCTTTTTAAACTTTACCATACATTTTACTAGCAATTATATTTAGTAAAGTTCTCCATTATGAGATACGATTACAATATGAGACAGCAGGTTTTCAACGTCCAAATTTAATTACAAATCTTTTTTCGCAACGATTACACGATTTAACGTTCAATTTTTCAATAGATTTCACCCCAAGGGCAATAAATTCATGATGGAATCAACAGATGACGTCTATTAATTTAACAGAAATCCCGCTATCTCATATTAGGAGCCTACCACACAACAGAGGATTTTCCTCTACATTTTACTAGTAAAATGTATGATAAAATTTCAAACAACTCTCATAAAGTTCCCTAAAATGCCACGTTGTCCCACGAGTACATGATTTTCAGAGTAAATTTTAAGAGCAAATTCTCTTCGTGTAGGCTTTGAGGAATGTCGGAAACCTAAAATATCGTAAAATAATTGATTTAATTCAAATCAATACACGTTTAGAGTAAAACAAAAGAGTCGCGAGTAATTAAGCCCTCCTGGAGAAGACTCGCCAAAAAATCGAAAGGCAGAACTTTCGCGGCTGCGTACGACTTTTCTGTACCGACTCGTGTAGTGCCGGCGCGGCAACGATCGAACGGTTTCAGATAACTATCCTCCCGCGCGTTCTCTGTGACATCTTTTCATTCGAATATGCACCCGGTATAAACGCACCGTGGAATGCACGATGCGAGGGAGAGAGTTGTGCCGCAGCCATCTTTCATACTTTGACTTCCGGCGAGATGAGTATGAGGTATCGCTTTGCATGTGCCCGCCGTCTAGTTCTCGGATGGAGACGGATGATGGATCTGCCGGGGCTGTTTTATGATTACGTGCCCAACGATCTTACGCTGGTGCCGCGCGCTGCACGGCCCGGCTCTTATTTCGCGCGTCAGTTCAGCCGTTGTCTCGTGATACGTGCCCGAGGTATAATGAATAATCCTCGTGGCGCACCGTGGCATGTGCACATAGGGAGAAAGGCTACTCGCTAATATCGGAACAAAGGCGTAAAGACGACCGGAGGAAACGTTCACCTCGGCCGATCTCGATACGTCCTCGAGCGCCTGCCGCTCTCCCCCGCGAAGAAGGGATTAGCGTTTGGAAACTAAATCTCCATTCTGACGCGAGCTTCTAAGGAGACTTAGCCGATCCCGCTTAAAGCCGGGCATCGCGCGAGTTGCCGAGGGAAATTTACCAACTCACAATTACGATGCATCGCTTACAAACCGGCGCGATGGGTATCTCTCTAATGACCGCTCTCTAATAACCAAGGGAATCCACTTACTTATCCTGACTCGGGAGTTCCCGCGGGAGCCACTGCGCCGGGCTGCAGATCCTCTCCAAGGAGTTGGCGGTATCCAGCATCCCGCTCTCCAGCGAGCCGTCGAATATCTCGATCGTCGACTGGCAGGACTGCGCGCTGTAAAATCGATAGCGGGAACATATCTATCAGCGAATTTTACGACGTACGTCATGCGCGCCGTCAAAACTCATCGTCCCTTCAGCGGGAAAGAGTTCACCGTCGATGTATCAACTGCAAACTCTCTGTGCGGAGAATTCAAAGGATACGGCGATCTCCGGCGCGCTTCTCGCTAGGAAACGCAAAAAAAAACTTCGGGCTTAACAAAAAAGAGCAGTGCGCGCATTAAACGTACCGGCCATGGTCAGAAAGGTTGTCCAACGTTTTACAATAAGCTTTCGGAATATTCGTATGTATAATATCATTGCATAGATATTCGTGCATTATCATTCCTTTGCTCTAGTAACGCGTTACTGCACACATCCGCGAGCAAAATCTCTCGCATAATGGACTGTATCTCCGAAATTTATCATAAAACGTCGGACAACCTTGCTGACCGCGCCTGTACTATCATAGTGTAACTAGTAGGTCCGTCATTTGTTTCGTTTTGCGTCGATCCCTTCTGCGCACCCGACATTGCTCTGGGCAGTCTAATGAGAGAAAAGTTGTATATGTGCAGGTAGCGTGGCTTTGATGAACACGTGTACACATCGCTGGACCCTGCCCAGGTGTATGGCGGAATGCCACGTGATCGGGACCGCAAAGATCAAAGGGGCCGACAGAGAGTGGACCTACTAGTCATACTATGGTATAACTAGTAGGTCCACTCCGTTATTTGTTTCGTTTTGCGTCAATCCCTTCTGCGCATTCGACATTGTTCTGGGCAGACCAATGAGAGAAAATTCGTACGTGTGGTAGTGTGGCTTCGATGAATGGAGAAAAGTCCCCTATTATAAAATAGACTCCTAATATGAGATAGCGGGGTTTACGTTAAATTAAGGGGATGCTGGAGTGATTCTGCACTTTTGCACCTTTCTAACCTAAGAACTGTCAGTTCACGGAAACATTTGTGTAATATACAAATTAAATGGCTC
>NW_011962251.1:0-2688 GCF_000949405.1 Vollenhovia emeryi
GGAGGGGAATTTTTGTTTTCTGCGTTTACATCCCTGTTTAAAATACAATATTAAAATAGAATATAATCAGATTACATTAGATTACATGCGATTTCAATGTAAATTAATAAGACTCTTATTTGTTTATATTAAAATTGCATGTAATTTAATGTAATCTGATCATATTCTACCTATTATTTTAAATACAAGGTTCTAATTTCATTACTGTCGATATGTGCAGAAATTCTCCTAGAAAATTAGAACAAGGGAGATAAAGGGGGAAATTTTTATAACCAGAAATGTGAATAAGTGAATCGTTATATCGTATAGATTTCTCAGGTTTTCAAAATTTATATAACATGAGTTTAGTAGAAGTAGTAATAGAAAATAAACAAAAACGTGAAAAACTAATTGTTCTCAAAATGTGCCTCTTCGGCTTCAATACACTTTCGACATCGAGTAGTGAGCGATCTCGTCGCTTTACGGATTTCCTCCCCGTTTAATTTAAGTCGAAAGTGTATTGAAGTTGAAGGGGCACAAAACCTATGAAACATACTACAATCATTTTGATTTCATATAAAAGATAATTTAAATCTCTACAACTTTTATTTCGGTACTTTCTATTAAAAAATGCATACTTTTTGATATTTGTAAAAATGGATAAAATAACCGTAATTTTAAAATAAAGGTTTTTGTACGCTTTGTAAGGAAGCATTTTTTTACCTAAGTTTAGGAAATTTTTTGTTCAGAATTAAATTTCTTATAACATGTCGAAGTCTGGTCGGAGCGTTTGGGGTCACCCTGTATAATACTGAAAGCGTTTTAGTAGTTAGTTATGTCTGAGTTATGAACGAGTTATGTCACAAATACAAAATGATTAACGCATTTTTTATTTTCTCTTTAATCATAGTTTTTTATTATAATTTATGAAATAACACGTTTTTTTCCGGAAGTGATTTCGCGCTAGTAATTATCAATAAATATTCCCTGAACATGCGGATATTGTCAGAAAAGAAAAATATTCATATGTATATAGTCACAAGTGTCCCGAGTAAAATACAAAGTGCAATAAGAATTCTAAGAAATCGCGACCAATCAAGATACCGGTTTTCTTGTCGCAGTTATAGTTACATCAGTAAAGACAAATCTTTCTCCTATTTTTCATTAAAAGAAATAAATTTTTCGCATCTTAGATACCACCAATTAGCAAAACTGCATACCAGGACTTTCTTTCGATTATCTATATATGAACTAATAAATATCTCACAAAAAACAAACGAAACAAATATATTATATTTTAGTATGTAGCAGAAGGAAATTTAATTCCTCGTTTCTTACGTCATAACTCAATATGAAAAAAAAACATGAATCTTAAACTCTGACTATATTATTTATGTCATAAATATTTTTTCTCTAGATTTTTAATTGCCTTGTAAAGAAGTAGCCTTGATAAACCATTAACTTAATATTTATTAAAAAACACCACTTCGTCTGATCGTTTTGTAAGCTATAAAAGCGTTATTTATTATTGTAGTAAATTGTAGTTATTTATTATACTTTTTAAAATATTTGGCAGCCTTATTTATAAAAACTTGCATTTTTTTTAGAAAAGGTTCGAAAAGTATTGAATACCTACATCGTCTGTTGAAACATTATTGTATGTACGTATCTATGAAAAATACTATTATATCATACATAAAGGTATTTTAAAAACTACGATATATCTCAAATTTTTTAAAAACTATTGCATATTTTAAATTTAAATCTTTGTAAAAAAAGCAGCTCTATTCTATATACAAAAAGTATCAGAAAATAGCCCTAAGTAGGTATTAATGTCCCAGACAACACACAATATTTATAAAACATGTATAAAATATTTTAAAGATTTATTTTAATCCTTTAGAAATATTTATCAAGATATGTCATAGATATTTTTGAGGTCTCACAGTCAGATTGAAGTGATCATAAAGATTTATCTTAAGTACGAAAAAAAATGTTTCGATATAATGTAAAATACGTTTTAAAATAATGTAAAAATACGTTTATTAAATCGTCAAAATATCTCTAAAAAAGTTGATCGTGAACAAATATTGAATTTAAGATTATCAAAGAATTAATGAACATTTCCGCGGCCGTGTGCAAATAGCAGCTAATATCGCGGTCATCCATTCAATTTGGAACCACCGTTTGACGTTGCTTGACTTAATTAATCAGATGCGTTAGCGGAAATCCTTTAGCTCTGGCGTTTCCTTATTGGTTACGTAAGGTTACATAACACGTCTTCCCACTCTTCCCAGTCAGAAATGACTCGTCGATCGACGTCGAAACTCGAAACGTCCAAATGTCGAATAGACGTCAATATGGCGGTTTGGATGTCGATGCGACATCGTTTCGACGTCGATCGACAAGTCATTTCTGACTGGGCTTATAACGTTTAAGAAATATTGTAATGACAATAACTAACAAACATGTTTTGTGTGTGCGTGTGTGTGTGTGTGCGTGCACGCACACAATTCCACAAATATTGCAAATGCAATATTATAAAAAAATATGATAAAGGTACATTTGTGAAATATTTCAGTTGCAAGGTTAAAATTAAAGTGTTAAAGAAATATTTCTGTACCATTTCCAACAACTATAATATTTAATAACCGTCTTTCTGGCATAACATTTCTCGTTCAAATTTTAGTAATGGCAGAGAGAAACCTG
>NW_011962252.1:0-2688 GCF_000949405.1 Vollenhovia emeryi
TGACAAACACATTATCATATACGATCATATATGATACATATGGTATCTTATAAATGGACATTTTTCGTATATAAGCATACATGATTATATATGATCATATGTGAAAATTTTTTCCCGGGTGTGCCTGTATAACTCACAATCCTCGCAAGTGAATTTGAGAACATTTTTGCTAATAGCTTTGATACAGGTATCGCCTCCTCATTTTTGCCAGTCGGCATGAAAAGAATCAAATAATCGACCTGAAACATAGAAATGTTATTTACATGTTAATTATGTACTTACAACCTGTAGAACATGAAGAGAGGGAAACATAAAAACAGGTAAGGGATTTCATTTTATCTGATATCTATTTTTTTGTACTTTAGCATTTAGTAATAGATTTAGGGGAAAAATACCCAGTGAAATAACTCTAATAACTAATAAAACTAATAAAAGATGTACGGGATGACATACACTTGAAAGAAAATTCTCATCATTCTTGAGAAATTCGTTGAAAGCATAAAAGGCTTCTTCATCCTTGAGCGGCAGGATAGGTAAATCTTTAGGTTTAATAATTGTTGCATCTTCGGGTGCAAATTTTCTGTACACTCTTGCAATTGTCATACAAATGTGATCCAATTTTCCGCTTATTTCCCCCATCTGTTCTATTACAGTTTGTAGTAGTAATTCAGACTTGTTCTCTGTCAAAAGTTGCAAATAATAATCGAATATATTAATCATTGAATTAAGATAATTACATTTGAAATATAGGATAAGCGTAAAGAAAACATTAATTTCAAATAATTAAAAAAATCGTATATATTTATTTGATTGCGACGAAGTATGTAACATTATTATTGTCAAGATTACAGTACCTGAACATACAATTTTTTCAATTGATGCTAATGGAGTAGATTTTTTAACATTGCGAAATGTGTCTTCTTCAAGTACCAAAGTACTGTCTCCTATAGATATAAAGAAAAAAAGTAATGATTTATGGATAATAACATTGTGATACCAATATTTTAATAAAGACTCTGAATAAGTAATTGATTATTGGTAATAGATAAACATGTATTGCTCTAAAGGTAGACTGAAACGCATTGTTTTAGAGACCGTGGTATTTGGAAGAGATATTTGTATTGAGATCAGTCTATAACTCATTATGAGAAGTATAATAGCAATAACAACATTTTAATACTCTTACCATTTCCGGACAGATGATAGGAGGTCTGTGTGATATTGGTCGCTGTCGATGACGACTTGCTACTTTCATTATAAAAGGAAGTAGAAGGAAGTTGATTATCTTTTGGAAGCTTTTGTTTGACATTTTCAAGAGGATTTGTTGTAATTTTACAACTTCTTTTTTCAGAATTCTCCGATTTCTCCACAAGATTTCTAACATGCTTTTTTATTGTTTCGACATCTAATGTGCCACTATTTTCATCACTGTCCGAAGAAAAATCTTTGTTTGGCTTTCTCTGCATTTTCTGTAGTGGCTCACCATCTGACTCCTCCGAATCGTCAAAATGTTTTTTTTTACGTTTCTTCCTCGGGCCTTCTACATCAGTCTCTCCTGTTGCAGTATCGATATTACTGAAATCTTCGGCCACCTTACATGCTTTACGGGCATTGTAATACTTATCTGAAAAAACGGAACTAATACATGTATGAGTACAGTTTATGCTGATATAACATTGTCATTCTTTAGGCACGGTTACGATTATTAGACCAATTTGCGTAATATAACTGAAAGCTGTGACAAATGTGAATAATATATATATTACGGAAAGGATATATGTATATATATCTTTCGCAATTTCCATATTTTCCTTTTCTGTTTAAACGAAGAAGTCGAATTATATTACAGGCACACACATTGTTCAGAATTTTATAGTGCATTATTTTATAATTTAATTTTATACGGGTGTATCTTTTCTGTTGTATATATTTGTACATGAGTAAAAAATAAATGATGCATTGTGCGTACCATATTCATGCATAAGTGTAGCTGGATATACATATATTGAATTCGAGCGTTGGCTCTGACAAACTCATAATGAGTCTTGTAATCTTTTCCTTAGAGAATTTCTTGGGTGGCCATTTGCACGATAATTTATCCTCACTAACCCATGATGTGGGTACTACAGCCACAGACTCTTCCTCTTCAAATTTTACCACAGCATACTGCAAGATCAATATAGCTTTGTCAATATTCAATATATTTTGGGGCAAAAATTGATTTTAACATAAGAAATAGAAAGATTTTTTAAATACTTTGTATCTTTACAAAAATTGAAGGAAAACTATTACTTTATAAAAGCAACGTGAAAACTATTCCATGAAAACCCCAGCGAGAGATGATTCGTCGATCGATGTCGAAACGATATCGAATCGACATCGACACCGTTAAGTTGACGTTGATTCGACATCGTTTCGACATCGATCAACGAATCATTTCTCACTGGGACTATTCGAATGTAAGGGAGAGAGTGACAGAAGCGCTAACGAAACTTCTGTTATTCTGTCCTTATACAGGGTGAGTCAGTATAACCTTTTACCATTGAAAATACAAGTTCGGAATAAAATTCTAAGATGAATTTTCCTCTTGTAAAACTTTGGTAAAAGCTTATTTTTCTAGATAGAAATAAAAATTGTGGTAAATATGCATAAAAGGTCACACCTCACCGATGTCCTCGGCACTTACAA
>NW_011962253.1:0-2689 GCF_000949405.1 Vollenhovia emeryi
GGAATTTTACTATCGAATGCGATATATTCAGAAACTCTGAATTTTGACAAAAAATTTTAATCAACGGGCTATTAATGGATCCGATTACTTTTCATGAACGATAGGAATTTTTAATGTGATGCATGCAGAACATAATAACAATGCAAAGTAAATGAGTGACAAAACGCGAGCTGAAGAAATCTAAGGTCCACATTTTCGATTTATCGTTTCGAATATCGAATCTCACCTCAAGTGGGTGAGAAATTAATGACGTGAGATCCGAAAGGAATAATAAATTTCCTGCGCAAAATTGTGCTAATGTGAATATTTCGTGCACTCGAGCGAATACAATTTGAATTTTGATAGCTGTATCTCGTTCCATATATCGTGCGTAATCCGTAATCCGTGCGTAAAAATTATTTCATGGTGTATTAAAAATAAATATTACATCTCTCAAAATCAACTATTTAAAGTAACGCGAAATTGACCAACTTTAAAATTATCGTTGCAAAAAGTTTTTCGCGGAATAACCGTTTATTGGATCTCATGTCATATCGCTTTAACTGGTGTAAAAACCAGTTTTCAATGCACATAGATAGACTGTAAAAGTTTAGGTTAAAATTGGCGTGTTATAGAGACAAATAATTAATAATTATAAAGACGCATATGATTTTGTCAAAAAGATTATAGATATTGTATCAATTTGTTAAATGAACTACATATTCAATAGATTATACGTGAAATATTTATTTTCGGTCGTGATATATGCATACTGGAAACATCTCTAAGCATATATGTATATTGCATTTTTGCGCCACAATTTATATAATATTTAATCCTGGAAGACAATATTCGGCAAGAGGGAGCATGAGGAAATAAAACAAGGTATTTGTTACTCAGTAACAAATATTACGTGTATATCATTTTATGCAATACCTATTATGTTTATTTATCTTATTAATTTCATTTTTTTATTTATTTCATTTTAACACATAATCAATGCATAAAATCAAGGCATAACATCAAGGCATAAAATCAAGGCACAAAATCAATTTATGTGATTTATCCAGGATTAAATATCAAGTCCTAATCGATTCCAGTCTATCTATTTTAAGGCAACGGATCTATGAAATGTAAAATTCGTAATAATTTATCGTCGTAATTTGACAAGCATCTCTGCGATATATTTGACGTAATCATAGATACGTGACCTCAATTATAAAAATGTACTCATCACTCACCGACCGATGTGGAACAGCGGAGTTACTCTGCAACGTCGCTACGATGATTCTGAACAGACAAATATTCGAATTAAAGCAGGGCGTAAAAGAGACAGTCAATAAAATAATCGCTTAGCTCTTTTAAAATATTCTACTTGTTGGACAAGTTTCTATTTCAAACATTTTTCTCTAATTTTTATCCTCTCCCCGAGTAAATCCAACAATTGAAAGCGCGAATGATCTTTCCGCTCATGATATAATGTGTATAAATCAATACTTACCGCATGTTGCTCCGCCGGCGCCTGATGCCTTCCTCAGGCCTCCACCTCCTCTCAGACTGCTCGGGATGTCAGGCTTCGTAGGTTCCTTCCTCCGGGGTTGTCTCGGGACGGCAGCCAACACTCACAACACTCACAATTACGATCGCGCGCTACATCTTGTACGGCACTCCAGTGACTCGAAGCCAATTAAGACGCGACGAAGGCGAAAAAAATCGCGAGAAATCACCGCGTTCTGGGGAGGATAACTGGCCGCCGAGTTTCGGCCAGATCAAAGTCCCTCCAAGAGGTACGTCGGTTAGTATCCGACGCAGAGAACAAGGATCTTGATGGCGGAGAGCGAGCTGAGCGTACTCTCATTTCTTTCGGGACCCGCGGGATTAATCCGCGAAGGAAAGCTAAGCGGCCCGTCGAACGTAGAAGACGCGCTGCAGGAGGGAACGAATCCCGGATCTTCCAGACCGCTTCCGAAAGCGGTCGTTTCGGCAGCGAATCAACGACAGTCACCTCTTTTCTCTCAATCCGCATGACGCCAGGCTGTTAGGCGAGAGTACAAATTCGCGCAAGCATATATTGTGCTCTCCCATTATTCAGAAACCATCTTTCTTTTCATTGAAATATAAGTGAAATAGAACGATCCCATGTGGAAAGTTGCATGGTTACGAATAAATATATTTAAGGGAAATGAAATACATGCATTGCTCGCTGCAGCGTGTTATATGTGCGGGCACAAATAATTCTCGGGTACCAACTGTCCGAGGCAAATCGAAACCGATAACAGCCGGATTTGAAAAAGAAAAAAATGCGAATCTAAAGTTCGACAAAATTACCAACTTTTCGCTTATGTCTGTTGCGTTTAAAAAATGCATTTGGAAAGAATTGTCTAAAGGTTATCGATATCCGATTGATATCGGGGTACCCAGTCGACTTGCCTCGAATCTATTAAGTGCCCGCACACTTTTGATTACGCTCGCCGCGATGCTAAACGGAAAGAGTACACGTTACTTTTCGCAAATTGTACCAAGTGAATTGTCCGAAGTTGATCTTTATTTGTCAAATAAAAACATTTCACCGTTCATGCATGTATTTTACAACTGAAAGGGCTAAAGTTAATTAAAATGTTAATATCGATGTGGAATAGCAGGATCCGCCGTACCTAGAAATAGTAAAACACAGCAAAGGTTAAAGCATAAAGCTGAAATATTATATATA
>NW_011962254.1:0-2690 GCF_000949405.1 Vollenhovia emeryi
GCGTGGAGGTATCGGTCCGTGTGTGTTGGTTTGCGGTAGACGTTGTGGCTTAGGGTGCCGTCTTCGTTCCTTCGTGAAGCAATTGTTGCGGCCTTCAAGGTAAATATTTCCCTTTACATAGCACCCGCCAATCAACTTCCGTTTGACCTTGAGGTTGACCTTGACCCCCAAGGAGGTCAAGGTCATTGCCCATTCCCGTCGCTCATTGTTTGTTAAAAAGTTATGAAGAAAATAAGTTTGTATCGGGTTTGCGTATTTCTGTAAAGCACAATATTTTTGTGTGCGTATGGACTTACAAATGATGGAAAATTATCTGCTCTACAGAACAGTTAACCCGGGTTAAATATATACAGGGTGTCTGATGCAAAAATAGCCAACTTAAAAATAGTGGTAGATTGGGTTAAACTAAGGAGAAATGTCATGTGCCGCGGTACAAAAGTAACAATAAGTTTTATTTGTTTTTTTACAAAGTACAATTATGTGTAAGTTGCAAGTGCGTTTAGCACGGCGTGCTGCGCGCGCCCCACCCCCCTCCCGCAGCCCGCCCCCGCCCCCCTCCATCGCCCTCCCCTCCCCTCCCTCCCCCCTCCCCACCCCACCTGCTCTATCTCTTCACCTTCTTCCCCGCACTTACCATAGACATAGAAGATAGAAGATAGTGACACGTTGGTGTTACGTCCAGTGGACTTCACGATTTCTTTCTTTCTAAAAATAGCACTGCGACCGATCCCTCAATAGCAAGACAGTAAGGAAATGAGAGGTTGTCGACCCACGAGAGGTCACAGCTGCACGATAAACTATTCCCCTTCATTTTTACGATTTAACAATCTCCCATTTTTACGATCTAACAATCTTCCCTTTTTCCAATCTAACCATCTTTCCTTTTTACGATCTAACAATCTTCGTTTCTACGAACTAACAATCCTCGTTTCTACGAACTGACAATTCTTCTTCATTTTTATGACCTGTCAAACTCTCAAAACCCACGATGACAAGTGGAACCAGACCTCCTAATTGAGAAATTCCATTAACGTCACCATATTACGACCTACAGCCGCGCTCTAGAAGAGATAATTAAACTGACTTTATTAGCAAACGATGAGAGGACTGGTACCCTTTGTCACAAAAAACAGGCGACAATCGGGTGCCACCGAATCCCCACTAGAAAATAAGTTAGAAAATAGTTGCTCCGATCCACCAATAAGCGCCAGCCAAATCAGCGTATTCAACCCACTCCCTACGAAAAATAGGGTATATATACCCTGATTCCGCGGAGGAAAGCGCACTTAGCTTCTCGAGAAAAAGAAAGTAAAAGCTGTAACAGTATAAGTCGTGAATAAGAGAGAGTATAAGTCGTGCGAGTCCAAACCGACCAAGGGCCACCTCCATAAGGAAGACGTCAACCTCCTCGTTCATCACCAACTGCCGAAGTCTTCCATGAGTGGCCCGCCAAGCAGCACTATAATAAAGGAAGACGACAAACTCCTCGACCAGCTCTATCTCGACCGATCACGAAAGAAATATCAACTACGAGTAAGTCCTTTTTCCTCCATCATCTAAAAAACGAGGCCTAGAACTTAGCTTATAAGAGACCCATAGAAACCCATCATTTAGAAGATCCGCGACTAACCCGATAAAACTCCACCTTACAGTGGACTTATTCAACCTTCCGGAGGAAGTTGCCATCGACCCCGCGTTGTTCGACCAGGATTTTGTCTTAGACTTCCTACTCCCTACACCTTACCACCTTCCCCCCTCTCCCCCTACCACGATCGACTCTCTATCTCCTTCTTATTCCCCTGTACTTTCTCCCATCAACTTTATTCCCCATTCCCCCTCTAATTCTGACTCCAGCGTGGAGTTCCTTGGTGAGATCCCCGACGTGGAATATCTCGAGGAAATTCTCTTCGTCCCTTCCCCAGGGAATTCTACGTCCGACGTGGAATTCCTGCCTCCACCTTCACCCACCAATTCCACGTCTAGCGTGGAATTCCTCCTAGAAGATTTCCCTTCTGAACCTCCAACTGCCAATACCTCTCCCGTGGAGTTCCTCGGAGAACTCCTTCCCCTTTCTCCTATTAACAATCCCTTCCCCGATATCTCTCCACCCTCGCCCACCAGCTCCACATCCAGCGTGGAATGTATAATCGAAACTATAACGCTGTAGCAGGACATATTATTAAATAAATTTATAACATATATATATAATTATGTACATATATATAAATAAAGTTTAAATAACAAAAAACTACCAATCAATAAAAAAACCTCCCATTCCTTCCCGCTAATTTTAAGATTGCACAGGGTCTGTCCCCGGGTAAAGAGATTAAATTCTCTGACCCAAAAGAGGACCCACGGGCGTGTAGGAGCTCGAAGGGCGTCATAGCGAGCTTTGGCTCACTGACCCACTTCGAGCCCTTTAATAGATACGCCCGACTCTCGACGCGTATCTGTTCGAGGCCGGCGAGAGAAAACAGTGTTCTCTGTGCGGCGTCCTTCCACATAGTCAGTCCCGATAAAAAGGGACTTGAGATAGTGAACGCTCCGCGGAGAGCACGACGTAACATTGGGAACACATACTGGGTCTATCTTTTATGTCTATGCAACTTGCCACCTTCTGTCATACCGACGAATTGCAGCGACACAATATGGGTTGCGTGGTGGGGTGGGAGAGGGGAAGGGGGCGGGGG
>NW_011962255.1:0-2690 GCF_000949405.1 Vollenhovia emeryi
CAGTACATGTAGTATGTGTGTTGCTCACTATTATTTTTTATCAGACTTACAAACTTAGTTTCAGTGATGCCATATTGTTCTTTCATTTGGCCGGAATAGCAAGCTGCTTTCGATCTGTACACGTAAGCCATTTAATTTGTATATTACACAAATGTTTCCGTGAACTGACAGTTTTTAGGTTAGAAAGGTGCAAAAGTGCAGAATCACTCCAGCATCCCCTTAACGAACGGGTGCACGTGTGCGAAGGAGCTTCGGAAAACTTTGGGGAAGTTTGAGGGGGACTTGTAGATCCCTTGAAGATTTCTTTCGGACGAACCAACCGGACCAGCGTGAGCCACGCGGTTTATCTGGGGACAAAAGCGTCGCGTTTCTTTATGCACAATGACGCGCGTACTCGGCGCCGATGAAACATTAAAGGAAATCAATGCGCGATAATGTACAATTATTACTTTGTTTTTACCAAGGTGACGCGATATTCTTGCTGACATACTTTTTCAGTAACCGCGGGGAGAATTTTATTGATGATGCCCCTATTCGCAATTATCCGCTGCATCACTGGAGTATTGATCCCCGGGTGTGTTTCAGTCGCGCGGAAATAAATATATACTCGAGCCACCGCGAGATATCTCGGTATTATCAAACGCCAATCATTGTTGAAACGTTCGATTTCGCATTATTTTCGTCGCGATCGTCCGATCGCGTCGGAAATCGAAGTCGGTCGTGATGAATTTATTCACGCATTTGTTCTGAACTTATCTAAAAAGGGGGGGAAAAAAACGCCTCGGCGGCGTTTCTTTCCGCGTTGTCGAAACGACGTGACGAACAGTGTAAAAAAAAAGATGATAATCTGCGATACAAAACGATTAAGTCATCATAATTGCGGAGCAAGGCAACTCGTTTCCGTTCGTCCTTGACGAGGATCCACTTCAGCGATCGTCCACCCTGATACATTATGCAAATTGCTCGGTCCGGTCGTGGGCAGTTGCCGGCCTTTTCTATCTCTTCTTTTTCGTTCAGGCGCTTTTAGTCGTCCAGCGTCCTTAAAGCTGCATTCATATTAACGATTCTGTCGTCGTAGCTCCTGGCATGCGGCGATTCTCTAGAAATTCGATAACGCTTCGTACGTTTATCGATAATTGAATTCGACGATCTTGACGTAAAGAGAGTCTCTATCTCGCAGATCTCGCCGTCCGAGTGCGGCAGACGCGAGTGGCTTCCAGCAAAGAATCAAGATAGCGTGATTTAACATCAATTTTATATATTGTTAATCATTAATTTTGCCAACTTACGATTATCCTCGTTTCAATCTATATAAATCTATTTGACTTAGAAATACGTAATTTATCGATTGTTAACAAAATACGACATTACACTGAGAATCCCGTCGGATAAACCAATTAAACCGTTGGATTCATAAGGCTCTGATGCGAAATCACACATACGAAGTAATAAAGGATATAAGAGTCAAGCGTCTAAATGATTTTCATTTTTAAATTCATTGCGAAAAAATTCACCTCAGCCGGGGTTTGGACCTGGACCGCCCTCTCACTAGGCGGGCGTCTCCCCAATTGGACCACCGAGGCACATGTCCAGGTTGAAACCCAGAGGTGAACGTTTCGCAATAAATTAAAAAATTAAAACCATTTAGACACTTACGTCCGTCTTGGCTCTTACATCCTTTGTTACTTCGCATCTGCAATTAATAGAGATGTGACATTGCGATGTTATCTTTACACGCAAAATATCGCAAAATGCCCCAGGAACGTTTTTAATGTCATTTCTTTACATTTTGGAGTCTCCAACTTCGTTTTAGCACGTTTTTAAAACGCAAAATAACGTCAAAAATCGCAATTTTCCTTAGTAAATATTTCTAACGTCTTATGTTGTATCCTAAACCGAACAGATTTATGCCTAAGACTAGTTTTTGTTTACTTTTTAGACATGTTACTGCTTTTATAGCCCGAAGATGATATGTAATTTCAGTAATTCCATGCATATTTTAATATGTTACGTTTTATGTTACATTTTTTAACATACGTTTACCCTTAATAAACGTCGTAAATTGTTCTATCAAAACATTAAGACCCGGTTTCACCAACGTTGTTCAGCTCTAATTGTAAGCTCAGCTTAATTCGTTCTTTGCCTCTTTCTAAAGTAACAGTTGGAAAAAGACAAAGAACGAAGTTTAAAGTTAAGCGACGTTGGTGAAACCGGGCCTAAGTCGTCTTACTGAAGCCTTGCCCACCTCTGGCCACGGCGTTATCAAAAACATTATCAAAATGATGCGAAATCCGGAAAAACAAAACGCAAAAGATGCCAAAAAAACATCAAAATGACGCAAAATCTGGAAAAACAAAACGCCAAAAAATAACATCAAAATGTCACATCTCTAGCAATTAAATAGCGTTTCCGATGGTTAATTGTTCCGATTAAATTATGTGCATATCCGTTTGTTATTAATTGGACTACCCGATTATACTTAATCGGATATGTTTCTCACTAACGAGAAATAGAATAAACATAAAATACATCATAAATATGTTAGTAAGCACATTTTAAGGCTGGTCTACAATACATGGAGTAAGCTGGAGTAAGGAGTAGGAGTAAGGAAATAAATCCATTTTATTTCTTACTCCTACTTCAGCTCTTAGGCTTACTCTCGGTGAATCAAAATGCCATCAATCATGGCA
>NW_011962256.1:0-2690 GCF_000949405.1 Vollenhovia emeryi
CGAAAGTGGCAAGACCGGAGCCCGTTAAAAGCACCACGGATGCGGTACGTAGGCCAATGGTCAGAGGCGTGAGGAAGGAGCTGGAAGAGCCGCCAGCAGAAGAAGCTATGGAAGGCATCAGGAGGGTAATGGAGGCAGTCTCCATTAAGGAGGTGGTAAACGGGGATCCGCAACAGGTCAAACAAAACCTGGAGAACCTGATAACTAGGTGTCAGGGTGCGTTGACCCGCATTCCGGGGGAGCAGCAGCCGGGCAAGGAGATAAACCCGAAGAAAGCGCCCATGATCACAAAGGTGGAGGCGGTTAGGGACAAGATTCGGGTCAAGGCTAGGGAGGCGGCGGCACAGATCGTCCGTGGCAAGAAGGACGAGAAGCTGCGGAAAGAGGAGACGCGGAAGGAGGAGAAGACCTCTACCTCTGCCAAGCCGACCACCTCATGGGCAGAGGTGGTAAAAAGAGGGAAGAAGAAGCCCAGTGGTGCGAAGCAGGAGCCGGTGACGAAGCCTACGAAGCCGGCAGCTGTAGGAGTCGTCAAAAAGGGGAAAAGACGCCGGGAGAGATGAAAGGAAAGGAGGTGCCGAAAAGGAGGAGGGCACCCAGGACGGCCGCAGTGGCGATTTCCTTTCCTGAAGGCCAGGCGGGAGATGGCATGCGATTCCTGAGATCCCAAATAAACTTGGAGGAATTGGGAATCAGCAGCGTGAAACACAGGAGAGCCCTCAACGGGGCGACGCTCCTGGAAATTCCAGGAGGAGAAGAGGCGAAAGTGAAAGCGGATACTCTGGCCAGCCGCATCAAGGCGGTAGCAGAGGAAAAGGGAGTCCGGGTCTCTCGCCCCGCAAAAAGGGCGGAGATCCGGATGAAAGATCTCGACGAATCCGTCACGACGGAGGAAGTCCGAGACGCGGTGGCCAGGGTTGGAGAGGGTCTGAAGGAAGACATCAAGGTAGGCCCGATCCGCCATAATTCCAGCGGATTTGGAACCTGTTGGATCCAGTGCGGGATCGAGGTGGCCAAGAGAGTAGCCGCGGCGAAAAAGGTCAAGGTTGGCTGGGTGGCAGCCAGGGTCGAGCTACTGGAGCCCCGCCCCCTCGTCTGTTTCAAGTGTCTGGAGAGGGGGCACGTCAGGGGCCAGTGCAGGAGCACTGTTGATAGGAGCACTATGTGCTATAGGTGTGGCCAAGAGGGACACAAGGCACAGAGTTGCAACGAAACCCCGAACTGTGCGGTGTGTGGCAGTAAAGGGCTGCCCTCCAACCACAAGGCTGGAGGGGCAGCTTGCAAACCCCCCAGCAAAGGGGAAAAGAGGAGAGAGGCCAAGAAGAGCCGGGAGGAGGGACGAACTAAAAAGACGGACAAGGAGATAGTTGCGGGCCTGGCAGCTGAACAAGGGGAACCGATGGAGACTGAGCCATCGGTGCAGGGTGCAAAGAAGCACCCAGGAGAAAGAGACAGTCAGGAGGAGACTGGCAAGGGGGCGCCTTCACAGCCATGAAGGTGCTCCAAGCGAACCTCAACCACGCCTGCCAGGCCCAGGACCTCTTCCTACACAGCCTGGCAGAGCGTGGTTGTGGGCTCGGAGTTATAGCCGAGCCGTACCGTGTCCCCAAAAACCCCTGCTGGGCAGGGAGCACGGACGGCTCGGCCGCTATACTCTGGAGGCGGACGGGAGAGAGGACCCCTCCCATGTCCAGATTGAAAGCTGGCGAAGGATGGGTTGCAGTGGAGTGGGGGCCTCTAGTAGTGGTTGGGGTCTATATCAGACCCAGCCTAACAAGGGCGGAGCTAGAGGCCCGGCTGCAGGAATTGGAGGACGTGGTCCGGGAGTATCTTCCCGGGCCACTGCTGGTCGCCGGGGACTTCAATGCCAAATCGGCACTGTGGGGTTCCCGGCGGCCAGACGTCAAAGGAGCGGAGGTGGAGGCCTGGGCGGCGCGCCTGGGCCTCCACTTAGAGAACGTGGGAGCGGTGAGCACATGCGTGAGGCCGCAGGGGGAGTCAATAGTCGACTTGACGTGGACTTCCCCTGCGGCTGCGAGGATGGTGGGATCGTGGGAAGTGGCGGAGGGCGTGGAATTGCTCTCCGACCATCTCCCCATAGAGATAGAGCTTTCCTGGGAGACCAGAAACAGGGGAGCCCAGGAAGAAGCGGTCAGATGGAGGACCGACAAGATGGACGCCGACAAGCTGGTGGAGACAGTGGGGGTGGCGTTGTGGACGCACCCGGAGCCGGCGTCCACGGTAGAGGACGAGGTGGCATGGCTGCGGCGAGCAATGACGAGCGCGTGCGACAGTGCGATGCCGCGGGCAAGGTTCGCCCCACGCAGAGCGGCCTACTGGTGGTCGGAGGAAATCGAGGAACTTAGGAGATCCTCAGTGGCCGCCAGGAGAGCCGTCCTGCGGGCGAGAAGAAGGAGGAGAACCACCCAAGCGGAGGAGGATAGACTCCTGGAGGAATTCCGGCAGAAAAGGAAGGCCCTGAGAACGGCCATCAAGCTAGCGAAGGAGAGGGCATGGAATGACCTCATACAATCCCTAGACACGGATCCGTGGGGGCGCCCCTACAGGCTTGTTATGAACAGGCTAAACTCGGGGGCGCCCCCCACGGTGGGGGCGTTGAGGCCGGAATTCCTCCAGGAGGTAGTAGAGACGCTGTTCCCAGCGGGGGACAGGAGGGGCCTCCGCAATGA
>NW_011962257.1:0-2690 GCF_000949405.1 Vollenhovia emeryi
CATTTGACTCACCCTGTATAGCGTTATTCCTTATTAAAAGCTGAATCGAAAAGTTTGGACCATTTATTTCCATAACGCGTGATAACTAGGGCTCACTATTATACATTTAAACGGAAACACGTTTATACATATAATTAGCTATCCGTTTATTAGAAACGTTTTTCCGAATACACGTGTTTTTACTTAACAAACGTTTAAACGTTTACTAGGCTCTAATATACGTGTAAACGTTTAAATGTTTGTTAAACGTTTAAACGTGTAAACGTTTTTCTACAAATAAACGTTTTTCTGGAAGAAAATGTAAACGGATAAACGTTTCACGTTTAAACGTTTATTCGAAAAACGGAATAAAATCCGAGCCCTAGTAATAACGCAGTAAAAATTAAGTAAATTCTAGCGAATCAGCACCGATCTTTAGCCGATCACATCTCAATGAACTGCCTGCTCGATAGTGTGCGTAAGCGTTCCGCTGCTTCAGTAGAACGCGGCAACTCAGTGCTTTCGCGCATACCGCTAGCGTGCAGTATTCTTATACGCATCGTAATAGTACAAATCATTTTTTGCAAATTATATACTCTGTCTTAAAACACATTACAGAAAATGTCGTCAATAAATAGAATTATCGCCAAGATTTAATTATTTTGAATATGGAAAGATTTTAATGAATACCAAAAATAAAGGAGACTTTCTCTGTAATAAATGAAAATATTTAAAAATAATCTTACAAAAAATATTAAGAGTTCTAAACAATCCGTTTTTTTTAATTTGCGTTAATACTTAAATCTTAAAATGATTCACTTATTGAATCTTCCTACGAATGGTTTTGTCCAGTTACTCAGAGAAGTAATACGTTATAAGAGAAATTTATTATAACAGAAAATTACATATCTAAACAACTTTATGCACAAAAGAAAATACATGAAACATGTTAAAAAATGGAAAGATTTTTCTTCGTAAAAAAGGTTTATCTTGTTTTGATAATATGAAAAAGAACTGTTTGTTTAATATTTTACAGATTAAAGGAACGTAGCGAAAGCGTTTTATTAACTTTAGCGAATAAGAAATATCCTAACGTTTTAAAAAATTAGTCCTAAAAAGGATTATGTTTTGTAGTGAAATGATAAACTCTGACCAAAACGGTTGTTTTGTCTCAAGAAAGACTTATGCAAACAATTGCTGACTCTAAAAAGGACTCTTTTTGGTCCTACAAAGTATTTATTACAATAAATTTTCGAAATGAGCTGCCAACCACAATGCACGCTTCCGCACGAAAAATTAATTTTTTGCATAAGTCTTTCTCGAGACTAAACAACAGTTTTGTTCAGAGTTTATCAGTTCACTGCAAAACCAAATCTTTTTTAGGACTAATTTTTTTAAATGTCAGGATATTTCTTATTTGCTAAAGTTAATAAAACATATGTTCGCAACGCTCCTCTAATCTGTAAAATATTAAATAAAAAGTTCTTTTTCATATTATCAAGAAAAAGACAAACCTTTTTTACAAAGAAAAATCTTTCCATTTTTTAATACGTTTCATGTATTTTATTTTGTGCATAAAGTTGTTTAGATATGTAATTTTCTGTTATAATAAATTTTTCTTATAACGTATTACTTCTGAGTAACTGGACAAAACCATTCGTAGGAAGATTTAATAAGTGAATCGTTTTAAGATTTAAGTATTAACATAAATTTAAAAAAACGGATTGTTCAGAAAATTTTTTAAATTACTTTTAATTATTTTCATTTATTACAGAGAAATTCTCTTTTATTTTTTGTATTCATTAAAATCTTCTTTCCATATTGAGAATAATTAAATCTTGGCGATAATTCTATTTATTGGCGAAATTTTCTGTAAGGTGTTTCAAGACAGAAAAAATATGATTTTCATTGAAAAAATTATTTCTATTATTACGATGCGTATAAGAATACTGCACGCTAGCGGCATGCGTGAAAGCATTGCGTTGCCGCATTCTACTGAAGCAGCGGAACGCTCACGCACACTATCGAGCGCGCGGCTCACTGACGTGCGTCCGGCTAAAGATCGGTGCTGATTCGCTAGAGTTTACTTAATTTTTACTGCGTTATTTCACGTTATGGAGAAAAATGGTTTAAGACTTTTCGACTTAGTTTTTAATAAGGAATAATGCTATACAGGGTGTCTTTTTAATCTTAACAGGCAAATGTTTCGAAAATATCCAATTTCATAAAAAAACTTTTAAAATAAGAGTTGTACCGTTTAGAGGGGGACATAAGATGGTGTCATTAATTTGACCTTAAATAGTTGCTTGAAGGTCACGTGAAGGTCACCTTTAATTTTTTAAATGGAATCTCCTGTTTCTTATTATACTATCTTATTCTACTAATTAATATGAACAACTTTTGTCTGAAACATTATTTGATTTGCCTAATACTTTTTAAGATAATCAAGAGAAAATTGATAACTTTTTCAATATTTATTTTATGATATCTCGATAACTGTTCATCGGATGGAAAAGTAGTACAGAACTTTTTCACTTGATTTGGTCTTAGGAATATGCTGTTGCAATAGTGCACCAATTATTGAAAATATTTGTGTATTGTAACATACACAAAATTTACATACACAAAAATTTTCAATAATTGCTGCACTATCCCAGTCAAAAATGACTCGTCGATCGATATCGAAACGATGTCGAATTGACGTCAATTTG
>NW_011962258.1:0-2691 GCF_000949405.1 Vollenhovia emeryi
GATATTTTATTTAACGCAGAATGGCATGTTTGAGCGTCAAGATAAAATCATTATAATTTGTTATAACACATGTAAAATGATTATTATTAAACCATTTATTTTGAAAAATATATTTTATATATCACTTCCTATTCTGTAATACCTGTATATAAAATCCGATTCTAAAAAAATATATATATCTAATATTTGATATGAAATCAGATATCATATCTCAGATGAAATTATCATCAGATGAAATTATCATGGTTTTTTAGAATCTGGAAGACGTCTCTCAGATATCCGAGTGATATCTGAATAGTTTTTCGTCAATCAGATATTGTGATATTTAAATATCTTCCAGATATCTCTATGATATTTTTTGCTGTGTGGGATTGATTTGGTAGTAAAAAGTAGCTATTGCCATGCATGCACCCCTTTCAAAAATAACGCCGACGACCCTGAAGGCGAAAATCACATGAAGAATTGTTCCATCAATCATAAAGGCTCGGCGGGAAAGATGAAGGTTGACGCCGATCTCGAAATGTTTCGCCGTTCTGAAGAAAAGTTTGGTGTTCGTTACACTAATTACGTGGGGGATGGCGATACAAAAACTTTCAAGTCTATATTAGACGCTAAGCCATATAAAGATATTGCAGTTATGAAAAGTGAGTGTGTGGGCCATGTGGAAAAGCAAATGGGAAGTCGCTTTCGAAATGTGAAAAAAACCGCAAAACTTGGCGGCAAAGGCAAACTGACTGATGCTTTAATTAAAAAATTGACAAAATATTACGGCCTTGCAATACGCAGAAATGCAAATTCAAAAGATAACATGAAAAAAGAAATAATGGCTACGTTTTACCACTTGATCTCGACCGATGAAAATCCGCAACATCACTGTTGTCCCACTGGCGCCTACTCGTGGTGTGCGTACAACGCTGCTCAAGCAAACAAAGCTACTTATAAACATCCAGCCCCTTTACACCCAGAAGTCTTTACAAAAGAATATTCTTCCGATATACGAAGATTTATCACGAGACGATCTACTGGAGCGTTGCATTGGCGGTTTCACTCAAAACGATAACGAATCTTTTAATGTGACTGAGTGGCGTTTAGCACCTAAACATTTGAATTGTGGATCAAAAATAATAGAAATTGCGGCATATTTAGCTGCAGGAATATTCAATGATGGATATTCATTTGTCCTTAGAGTCATGAACGATCTGAAACTGCCAATTGGCCTGGAATGTAAAAGGTTCGCAGATTCGTACGACACCAATCGAGTGAAGAGACAAAATCTACGCTCATTAAATTCGTCCAAAGAGGCCAGAACTGCTCAAAAAGAGAAGAAAACAGCAGAGATGGGTGATTTCCTTGAAGTAGAAGGCTTGCTCTATGGTCCTGGCATTGCTGATTAAGCTTTGGTATTTATAAATCACTTTAAACTCTACTTTTCAAGAACGAAAACTTAAATCGTTTTTCTCGAAACACGTTTTTTTCCGCGCCGTGCAGCATAACTCGAAAAGTTTTCAACCGATTGACTTGAAATTTTACAGATATTCTTTAACTTATTGGCCTTTGCATGAACCTAAAATTTTATAAAAATTGTGATATTAAATATTGTTTTTAACAATTTGTTTATGAAAAAAAGTATTTTTTTTCTTTTTGTCCTCAAATTTTTATTTTTCACTTTTTTTGTTAATTTTAGGTTCATGCAAAGCAGAATTTCATATTTTATGGAAAATGTTGGTTTGTTGATTTCAGATAACTACAAGGACCTGGGCGTTGCACGGCGCAAATCTTAGGAGACAAGTTTGGTCAGATGTAGCGCCGCCATTTTGTTTTTATTAATAAACAATTTTTTCTTATACATTTTAACGTCTACTTTAATATGTAACTTCAGGAATTGCAATAAATGCTTTCAGTTTTTTGTAACAAATCATTGAAAAACACGTTGTTTACAGGGATTTCCCCCCTTAATTAACGATACATGTTCAAAATCGCGCTAAATAAAAGCGGGCGCCCGCAGCCGTGCTCTCACCAGGAGAGAGACGTGATTACGCGTGTAATGCTTTGAGCGTCAAAGCATCTTCGTAAGCCGTGAATAACATTTTGTGTCATGAGTCTTGCTCCGCTTGTTTTCCAGAAAGATCCACCGGAGAACCAAGCATTTCACCTTCATTTCCTGCCGCTCATGACACAAACCTGTTATTAACGACGACCGCAACGATCGTCGAAACCAACGTTTCGCTCAATCTCGCAACAAGCCTGCGCATCGCGTCGCTCCGATCAGCTGATCGCCAATCACGCGACGCCGTCTTCCCAGGCGCATGGCAAGTGCGAGCCTTCTCGCGAAGGGACCTCTCGGCTTCCAATGGCGTGTGACGCCCTGAGGTCACCTCAAAACTTAAAATTTGCCACAAAACTATTGGCGAACAATGCGTAGGAAGCAGATTCTCCAACCTCTATAAAACAAGCAGGACTCGACCATCGAGTCGAGTTCTCGTTCTTCAGTTTATCTGAGAAAACCGCCAACCTGTGTACCGCTAACACAACCGCTTATACGACACCCGCTCTACTTTCGGCTTACTCTTACGGACTTGATTCCTTAACGCTCGCGACCGGAGTTTAGAAACCTGGTGCGCCGTGCTGGTTTCATATTATTGTAAAAATACCTATAAATAGACTCTTGTAAATATAGATGTTCTTTGTTAA
>NW_011962259.1:0-2692 GCF_000949405.1 Vollenhovia emeryi
TTAATGCTAGTCCCATCCTGCAAGACAGGAGTTTATGTTACTTTCATTGAAGTCCCCGTCGCTTTTTAGTTGCAGGTGTGCGGGGGGGTTTTCTCGCTAACAGTTATCTTGGGCCTGCTGCGTCAGGCGTTTCTATATCTTATTCTTTTAATTATGTCACCTGTAATTTGCTCGCCGTGAGCTTCATTCTCGTTTAGTCCCTTGCCCACGTCATGTCGTCTTCACGCTCGCCTTGCTGCCTTGGTTTCGCGACGTGCAGGCACTGCCGTCGTTTATTTCAGCCGACCTATTGTTCAGCCTGCCGGGTCGGTCGGTCCGCTCGTGATCTGTTGGTCGCCAAGGGGCCGATGCCTGAACTCGTGGGGGATTCCTCGGAAGATTCATCTCGGGCGTCGTCGGGAGGGTCTCCATCTCCTCCTCCTTACGAACCACCCCCTAGTTAT
Source organism: Vollenhovia emeryi (assembly GCF_000949405.1). Classification (NCBI taxonomy): domain Eukaryota; kingdom Metazoa; phylum Arthropoda; class Insecta; order Hymenoptera; family Formicidae; genus Vollenhovia; species Vollenhovia emeryi. The sequence goes on from NW_011962259.1 coordinate 444, forward strand.
TCGGAGGCGATGGCGTACCGCGAGGGTTCGCTGTGGATTTCCCTTCACGTCGCATCGGGGGCCCGATGGGTTTATTTTCACTGAGGTGAGTGTCCTCTTGTTTTCTTTGCCTACTGTTCTTTTTACGTTACATCGATTTCCTGTCTTGTTTACAGACGTTGGCTCTTCGGCCTATTGCGGCGGAGATGGCGGGCGCTCACTCCCTCTTGTCTTGGCCCGTCGTGTACATCGTCATACACGCCCACATATACTTATATACCTCGTTATACCTATACTGATACACATTTATATATATTTTAATCTCCTTTTATACTCCTATTTTTATTTTCTTCCTTATAATTGACTTTTTCTTGGATTCATTTATACGCACATTTTTATTTTCGTAATTATACTTAACTTTTGCTTGAACTGTTTCTATTTTATTTATTTATCCTATCTTCTATCATTCATTCCTGTCCCTTCTCCCTTCGATTGTAGTTCTAATCTCCTAATATTCGACAAAGGGTTTTATGCGATTTGCGTGCACTCGTAGGTTTCGTCGTCCCTTTTTTATCGTATAGTTTACTTCCGGTGCTTCTCCGTAATGATGTACGGACCTATCCATTGAGCATCTAGTTTTTTCGAGCGTCCTCTCCTTACGGTTTCGTCGTGTAAGAGTACCTTTTCCCCTACTTTAAACATTACAGTTTTAGTTCGTTTGTCATATTGAGCTTTAGCTTTTTCTTTATTGATTATTAATTGTTCCTTCGCCGCCTGTTGCGTCGCTCGCATTCTCTCGCGTAGTTCTTGCGCGTAGTCGTCGTATGAGTACGTCTGTCGCGGCGGTTGAGTCAGGGCCGTAGGTAGAGTCGCTTGGTGCCCGTATATCAATTCGTGTGGCGTGTACCCTGTCGCGCTATGTGGCGTCGTGTTATATGTAAACATTGCGTACGGGATCCATTCATCCCAATCACTATGATCCTCGTCTATGTAGTGTCGCAGGTACTCTGCAATAGTACGATGCGATCTTTCCAGAGCTCCATTGCTTTCAGGGTGGTAAGCCGTCGTCTGGATCTTTTTTATTTTTAATAATTTGCACGTACTCTTGAATACGTCGCTTAGGAAATTGGTACCTTGATCGGTCAGTACCTTTTCGGGTATGCCGTGTTCTAAAATTATCCTCGTTACGAACATTTCTGCGACCGTGACTGCTTCCTGATTCGGTATGGGGATTGCCTTACTAAATTTCGTTAGACTCTCTTGGAACGTCAGTAAGTATTTGTTTCCCTGAGTAGTCGTTGTCAACGGTCCTACTATATCTAAGGCACATTTTTCGAATGGCCTATCTGGCGTGTCTGTTATCACCAGTGGTGCCTTTATTCTTCGTGACAATTTATTTTTCTGGCATTTTTCGCATTTTGCGATGTGCTCTTCCACATCCTTCGTTAACCCTTTCCAATTATGAGTCAACCGAATTCTTCGTATGGTGCGTTCTACTTCTTGATGTCCTCCCACAGGCGCATCATGGTATTCATACAGTATTTTCTTCTTTTCCTCTTCTGAGTATTCGCGTTCCGTCGTTGTGTCTGTTTCTTCGACGGTGTTCACGTCCGCAACGTGTCGACTGAGCGCGTCAGCATTTTTGTTTATCTCACCTGCTTTGTGTACGATTACGTAGTCGTACTCCTCTAATTTTAATCGCCACCTTATTAGGCGCGATCCTGGATCGTTTACACTAAATAGCCACACTAGAGATTTGTGGTCTGTGACTATCGTGAATTTCGTTCCGTATAGGTATGGTCGAAAGTGTTTGTCCGCCCATACTATGGCTAGCAATTCTTTTTCTGTAGTGCTATAATTTTGTTCGGCTTTATTTAAGACTCGACTCGCGTATGCTATTGGTCTATCTTTTCCTATTTTTCCCTGTGATAATACTGCTCCAATCGCATGATCGGATGCATCAGTCGTCACTATAAACGGCTGTTCGAAATCGGGATACTGTAGAACGGGCGCTGTCGTCAATTTTTCTTTTAAAATATCAAACGCGTGTTGTTGCTTTTCCGTCCACTCAAATTTTGTTCCCTTCTTCAGTACATTAGTCAAGGGTTTTGCTATTTTAGAGAAGTTTTCTATAAATCGCCTATAATATCCTGCCAATCCGATGAAGGCCTGGATATCCTTTTCTTTTTCTGGCGTCGGAAACCTTTTAACGGCTTCTAATTTCGTTGGATCCGGGAGGATTCCGTTATCTGTTATCTTGTGTCCGAGGC
>NW_011962260.1:0-2695 GCF_000949405.1 Vollenhovia emeryi
CCCGTGCTATCTGGGAACTTCTCTTGTAATCAAGGATGCTCATTCTCGCACTCTTCACGGAGGCACACAGGTCACTCTGGGTTTTATTAGGCAAACGTATTGGATCGTCGGAGGTAGAGCCCCAGTCCGTTCCTTTATTCTCAGGTGTGTACGTTATGCTCGCTTTCGAGGAATCCGGGCTCAACAATTAATGGGTCAACTACCGGCGTCAAGGGTCAATCCAGCCAGACCTTTCCTACACTCAGGACTTGACTATGCCGGACCCATAACTATCAAAACCTGGAAAGGGCGGGCGGCTCGCATGTATAAAGGCTATCTCTCCATTTTTATTTGTTTATCTACATCCGCAGTCCACATTGAGGTAGTTACTGAGTACACTACAGAGGCATTTATCGCTGCGTATAAGAGATTTACGGGTCGCAGAGGCATTTGTGCTACCCTTCAAAGTGATTGCGGTACCAATTTTGTGGGTGCTGACAAAGCCTTACGCCAACGTTTTTCTTCCACTTCGAATGAACTACATGAGCTAGCCCAAATTATTGCAAATGATGGTACAAAGTGGCGATTCAATCCTCCATCCGCGCCCCATTTTGGAGGGAAATGGGAAGCAGCGGTAAAGTCAACCAAGTTCCATCTCTTACGTACACTTGGTGATTCAACGTTGACTTACGAAGAACTCACAACAGTGATCGTACAAATTGAGGCCATACTTAATTCCCGTCCACTATGCCCGCTCTCCGAGGACGTAAGTGATTGTTCGGCTCTAACTCCCGGCCACTTCTTAATAGGTGAAGCACCTACTACCATACCGGAGCCGGACCTTTCAGATATTTCGGTTTCACGTTTATCACGGTGGCAGCTTCTGGGACAGAAGGTGGATCATTTTTGGAGACGTTGGTCAACAGAATGTCTTCAGAGATATCAGGCAGTCTCCAAGTGGCATCATCCACACAATCAAATTCAGGAGGGAACCATGGTGCTGGTGACAGATGAACGTTATCCACCTGCGAAGTGGCCTCTTGCCAGAGTCGTTGAATTGCATAAGGGCCTCGATGGTCTGACCAGGGTGGTAACGCTCCGCACCGCAACTTCAACCTACCGGAGACCTGTGGTAAAACTTTGTATTTTGCCAACTGACCCAGACCGTCATAATTCGCCATTGCCATTGGCGAAGGCGGGCGGGAATGTTGGGGAAATCGTTTAATTTAAATTCTCGCGCCAGCGCTCTCGGATCGGTTGGCTAGGTGACGAGTTCTTCGTTGGCAACGGTTATTTACCGGTTGTTTATTGATATCGATTTTCTGTATTGTGCCATTACTTCTTGAAAGTGTCGGTTCAGATTTCGTTGTGCAAGTCTAAAGTGATTCAGGCTGAGGTCTTTTTCTCATCGTAAGGACTCGATTGTGTCGGCTTGAGGAGAGAGTGTTGAGTGCCTTTGCTTCTTGGTCGGAATTGATTTCGGAACGAAGGGCCGAAAATACAGCAGAGGACGACTGCAATCCGAGAGGACGGCATACGTTGGAGAGCGCGCAGGAGATCAAATATAACTATCCAAAGGAGAAAGGGGCAATCCCGTGGATCCTATAATACCATCTGACTCCCGCATATATAACATCACCAGGTAAATTCAGGTCCATCTGATTTTACGCATAAAAACATATTTACATCGCCTTCGGGCTGACTTTGCTTCGCCTTCGGGCTGACATTGACGTCACCTTCGGATTGACATTGCTTCGCCTTCGGGCTGACATTGGCGTCGCCTTCGGGCTGACATTGCTTCGCCTTCGGGCTGACTTTGTCTCGCCTTCGGGCTGACATTGGTCTCGCCTTCGGGCAGACCAAGATTCGCCGCAAGGCTGACGCTAGAGTTTCCCCGACAGATGGAATATCTGTCGGCCACTACCGCTAAGGTTGCCTTGACAACCACGCTAATCTTTGTCAATATGTTTTGCTGCCCTTCCTTTCTTCTTTTTAGGTCACTATATTCGGAAGAACGAAACTCTACGAGATCTCGAAAATCTGGCCACGACATCCGAGCGCAACGTTCCAGAATACTTATACTTTCCCGCCGATATAAACGAGCGCAAGACAATACAACAAATAATGATTTCCAAAAATTTCAAATGTCTATAACTCAAGAACTGTATGTCAAGAACTAATTAATCATATTTTAACGAATTATATATGAAATTTGGATTGAAAAAACTGAAGAACAATATAATATATAATTAGAAAAAAGTAAAGTAAAGTAAAGTAAAGTGTGCAAATTAGAAATTTGCACATGGCTTCCTCATAGAGGAAGGTTTAGGAGCGAAATCTAATTTTTTTTTATGTTTCTTGAAAGTGTGCAAATTAGAAATTTGCATATTGCTTCCTCGCCATTAAAGTAAGCAAATTAGAAATTTGCACATTGCTTCCATTGTTATGGCTTCCTCATAGAGGAAGCTTTAAGAGAGAAATCTAACTTTACTATGATGTTTCTTGAAAGTATTCAAATTATTCTTATTTCGCTCTTAAAGCTTCCTCTATGAGGAAGCCATAACAATGGAAGCAATGTGCAAATTTCTAATTAGAAAAAAAGTAAAGTAAGGTGTGCAAATTAGAAATTTGCACATGACTTCCTCATAGAGGAAGCTTTAAGAGCGAAATAAGAATAATTTGAATACTTTCAAGAAACATCGTAGTAAAGTTAGAT
>NW_011962261.1:0-2695 GCF_000949405.1 Vollenhovia emeryi
TTTTCTCTTAACTCAAGAAAAAATTGTTTTTGAATAATGAGAATATATTTTTCTTGATATAACTATACAAATTCTTCATGTTTGCAAGTTATCTCTGTCTAACACTATATGTATACTCTCATTTGAATATTAAACATTTAAAAAATAAAGATATTTTTAATACAAGAATGTTCGCGCTTAACGTTTTTATCAATATTTTTTCACAATTAAGAGAGAAAAGCGCGCGACCTACTCGATAAGTCGGTAATGTCAGCTTATATAATTAACGACTACGCAGCGTGCCCCTGATGCCGGCAGACGCGCAACCCGTCATACCGCTCTGTATCGTCCTGATACACCCTGTACAGAGTCCATGAGCTTGCCAATTTCTATCCTTTATTTTTTTATAATAAATTTACAATAACAAATAAGACTCGAATAGAAAAATGTTATATATTTCTTTTATAATTTTGGTAATTATGCATAAAAGGGGCTTCCTCTCCGATTTGCTTTATTTTTAAATATGTTGTTGGGGATGTCTTCCCGAGTCATTTCATATATAGTACAGGGTGGGGCGTTTATCTTGAGACAATAATATTTCTCGGTTGGAATGAATTATTTCGAAAAAAGTTTCAGACAAAAGTTGTAAAACGATCCGTTGCTTGGGTGTTACTCGCGAGCACGGACTAGCTCGGCGGGGCCAGGTTCGCGGACGGATCGAGACACGTAGAGTTTTTTGGCACGATGAGTTTATTCAGAGATATACAGATTGCCCGGGCGGCACGCGATTGTCGGGTCGCCGGTCCGGACGATATTCGCAGGAGCCGTTACATCGGCATTTACAGCGAGGTTCTACAACGCGTATTTACAGCGGTATTTTACAGAATTATTTACAAGCGCGGTCGGGCGCGCATGTTCGGTGCGCGCCAATTGTCGCGGGGGGGTCGCTACGTGACGGGACGGGCGCGACGGTGCGTGGATCGCGGTCGATGTCGACGGCGCGGTGCACCGGCGCGGGCCGGCAGGCGAGCGCGGCGGGCGCGGATGCGTTCGGCGCGGCGCGAGATTCCGGGCTGGTCTTTCTACGTCAGACCGTGGAAAATCGAGCGGGTGCCGGCAAGAGCCTGGCGGAGGCAGAGCACTCTCTACCCCCTTGCCCCGTACTCGATAGACAGAAGGAGACCGGCCGCCCCGGACAGCAGTAATCCTGCTGGAGGCGACGAACACCTCACCCCCTTTGTATCCGGTCGGTCGGTTGGCGGGATTATGTTCCCTCGGACTTTGATCGGGAGGCCCCGATGAAGGCGGAGTACTCTCCACCCCACGTCTCAGTCTTCGGAACACGGAGAGGATTCGGGTGCGGATGCCTTCGAGCTTTTCGGCTGGTCGGCGGCGGAATCTGTCGTTTTGGCGTTCGTTTGCCCTTTTATATTGTTGCTGCCGATTTTGGCGGCGCTGAAATCGGCGGCGCGTGGCGGGGCGGCGCGTGGCGGGGTGGCGCGCTTGCGCCCCTCGGCGCGGTACGGAGCACGCCGGGTAGACGGCTTCGGCCGTTTCCGCGGGTTTTCGGCGCGTGTCGTCTCGGCGAGCGTTCGCGGCTCGTCGCACGGCCGGTGCTGGGCGATTAGGCGGCGGGCGCGAGACGTCCGCCCTTCGCCGGATCGTTTGATCGGCGGCATCCGGCGGTCTTAGCCGGGGAACGATGCGGCTTCGGGGTGCATCGTTACAGTTGTTTGGTTTCGAGGGGGCCATAAGATGGTACCATTCGTTTGACATTGAAGAATTATTTGAAGGTCACATGAAGGTCACACCAATTTTTTTAAATGGTATCCCCTATTTTTTATTACATATTCTTGTAGCTGACCTCGAGAGCTTTCCAAAACGCTATAATAAAGTATTTTTTATTAAGAACTTTTTGAGTTATTAAGGTTTGAAAGTTCCAATATTTTGACATAAATTACAAAATATCTTGTAAAATATTCATTTTTTATCATCTTACCTTAATACTTTTTCGAACAGAATAATGAGATAAATCTACCGGTGTAAAGAAAACACAATTGTTAAAAAAAAAATTTTTTTATTACTTGTTACAAAATTGTGTGTTTTCTTTACACCGGTTGATTTGTATCATTATTCTGTTCAAAAAAGTATTAAGGTAAGATGATAAAAAAATGAATATTTTACAAGATATTTTGTAATTTATGTCAACCTATTGGAACTTTCAAACCTTAATAACTCCAAAAGTTCTTAATAAAAAAATACTTTATTATAGCGTTTTGGAAAGTTCTCGAGGTTAGCTACAAGAATATGTAATCAAAAATAGGGGATGTCATTTAAAAAATCGATGTGACCTTCAAATAATTCTTCAAGGTCAAACCAATGGTACCATCTTATGGCCCCCTCGAAACCAAACAACTTTTGCCGGAAATTTTTTTCGAAATAATCCATTCCAACCGAGAAATATTATTGTCTCAAGATAAACGCCCCGCCCTGTATACAGGGTGAGTCTTTCCATATCCGACAAAATTTTGAGAAGGTAGAACGGATCAAGATGAACGGAAAAGTCCTGTACCATTTTGCAATTTTCGTAATAGTTAACGAGTAATTAATTATTAAAAATCGTTGTCTTAGGCCGGCCTACCGCCCAATTCGAGCGCGTGGCAAGATGTGACCGCCCGGCGATCGATATTATGTGCTATGCGCACATCTCGCCACG
>NW_011962262.1:0-2696 GCF_000949405.1 Vollenhovia emeryi
GAGGTGTACATATAATTTGCATTAATTACGCATTTGAATACGCGCATTTTGAACACACAATTAATGCAGTTTAGAAGCCAATGCAGTAAAATGCGCATTAAACGCACGTTATATGCGCATTGGCGCTCCTTGGGATTTGTTGTGTTTTAATGTTTAATATTTCATATTTATCCATGGACTAATTTTCTCAAACAAGTATACATTTATTCAAAACAGTAAGAATGAAAAATATAATAGATTAGATATCATAGACAAGCGTACTATTTAGCTTTTGAAACAATATTATACTGTGATTGAGGGGGGTCGGTCTCAATCCCACCAGGGTAACGGGTTGAGGCCGGGTGTCAGGATGTCCAGCGCACACGAGGGATGGGATCTCGGGCAAATGAGCACGCACGAGCCTGATAACGGTATCGCTTTATTCCGCGTCACTGTGGTATCGGGCGGCCCCCGTACCACGTCACACTTTTCCGCTGCCTAACTTACAACTGCCGTGGTCCTCTCCCGCTTATCGGGGGGGGGGGGGGAGGGTCACGGCGGTCCCGCTCGCGTGATCCGCGGGGACCAATCTTAGCCGCGCACGCGATTGCCGCAAGCTGGCGTCGCCGTCAGGTGACGCGCGCCCTTTGACTTTTGGCTTGCTACCTGGCTATACCTTTACAATACTACAATATTAACCCCTCGATACATACAGCTATTAAAATATGCAATGACAGCCACTCCTGAAGTAAGCACAGCGAAAAAACCAATCAGTATCGCGGAAGAGGCAACAATCAATTTCGAAACTTTCAAGAGAACTGTGATACATAAAAAAAAGAAAATACACAAAAATATAAGACTTACTGTATTTTACGTTGTAAGTCGCCAAGTACTTCAAGAACTTGCTTTATTTCATTTCTTTCTCTTGGTAGTGATGAATTTTCCAATCGTATTTCATGTGATGGTGTAATTTGAAGTGGAGCAATTGGCCCCGTATTTCCCAATTCTTGTATGCAATGCGATTCTTCCACTGGTGGATTTGAATTTGTAACAGGTTGCTGGTAACACGGTTGTAAATTGTGTAGCAGCTGTATTTCATTCTCCAGAGGTAGAATATTATCTGGCTGAATAGATGGTAGTATTACATTTTCCGATACTCTTTTATGTCGTATGTTGTCATTCTTCATTATATTCATGTTTTGTTCATGAGTTGATACACGATGAAGACTGTTTTCATCATTAATACTGGGTTGTTGTGGTGGCATATTTGTAGGATTATTCGCATTAAATGAATGGAAGTCAACAGTTTGTCGCTGCATATTTTCTGCCAAATTTTCTGTTGTGTGTTGTCCAATATTACATACATTCCCTCCAGTAAGAGGTATTGGATGGTATGGTAAACGATGAAGTTTTTGATTATATGCATTTTCGGTCAGTGTGTATGGAGCAAATACATTTCGGTTGGTCTGATCATGTCTAATGCACGCCTTTGTAACTGTACAATTTGAGTCCTTATTGGAATTTGAATTACATGGCAGATTTTCGATAGTACTGCGGATCTCCTGCAAAGTACTTGACATTTTCTTCTTTACTTTTTCTTCATCAATATGCTTAGGTTTTTTAGTCTTCACGTTATCTTCGCTCGAAGTGGTTTCGAATCGACGTGGTTTTTTTGATGGTCTTTTCGGACGGTTTGTGGATCTGAAAATAAACAGGAATAATCTGAACGTGTTACTATATATTGTGAAGATTAACATTAACTAGCAAGTATGACACTTTTATAACTTTAAAATATTCCTACATTGTATATTTTCATACAGGTCTAAAGTATAGTATTTTTCTTTCTCTTTACCCTATGAAACATTTGTTCGCAATGTACATATTACATTACAACAGTAGATACAATGTAAAAATAAGTATAAATTTTACAGTTACACTACAGTTACCTTCAAATACTTCAAGCTAATCAATATGAAGATGTGACATGACAATATTTTTACGTAAAAGATGTTTACAATCACTTTCGATAGCAAATATTTACATAAATATATTATACAGCATTTATAGTATACAGCATGTACCAAAAGTCTGGAAACGGCCGAATATTTCATAAACTATGCATTTTAGAAAGAAATGTTTCAGACGAAAGTTGTTTGGTTCGAAGAGGGACACAAGATGGTGTTATTGGATTGACCTTGAATGAATGTGCCAAGGTTATATGGAGCTCAACTTTGATTTTTAAATGGAGCTCCCTAGTTTTCATTGAATATTCTTGTAGCTTATCTCGAGAGATTTTCAAAACACTATAATTAAATGCTCTTAGAACCAAACATCTTTCGTCTGCAACATTTTTTTCTAAAATACATAGTTTACGAAATATTCGACCGTTTCCAGACTTTTAGTACACCCTGTACACCTATAGTAATAAAATTAATTGTTTTCTTTATTATTATTGCATAACTGCAACGATAAATTCGTGTTCTACTACCTTATCACACACTTCATTACTAGAGACACAGGTCCAATAAGGCATTTTAAAACATTTAGCTTTAATATTCTCCAATGGAATAACATCATAATCAAGAGCTAATTCAGAACACTTGTAAATACCGACTGAGGATGAGCTGATGCCAATACTATAAAAATCTGCTATTTGCAGAAATTTTTTAACGACAATAAAATAATTATTTTCATATTGTAAGATATTTTTCACGCAA
>NW_011962263.1:0-2697 GCF_000949405.1 Vollenhovia emeryi
ATCGTCGCAATACATACATACAGGGTGCTACGCAACATATTGACCACCGGTCATGGAAAGGTAGAGGGGACTAACAAGGAGTTGGCTAGAACTCTGAACTCGATTTCGAAACGAGACATAGTCTATTCGGAGGAGGGTACTGGGTTTATGAAAAGGTGTCGAGGGTTACATTGAATGGGCCTTCGTTTATCAGAAATTTGCATTTAAAGTTGAGCATGTGGCCGTAACACGTACCGTAACTACCGTAACGTAATCTCCACAAGCAACGAGCGCGGTGGGTGCGAAGGCTAAAGCCTATCACACAATGCCAGGCAACAGGCAATAGGAATAGAGAATAGAATTTTTGACGCGTTGGATTCGTCAGAAATTTTCTTCCAACCAATCCAACGCGTCAAAAATTCTATTCCCTGTTCCTGTTGTCTGTTGCCTGGCATTGTGTGATAGGCTTAAGACGCGCGCTTAAATTTTGCTTGTATTTCGCTTGCGGCGAGTTCGAGTTCGAATCTCGCTCGGCCGATTTTTTTAAATAAAAGCTGTTTTATGATTTAATTTAGTTTTATGATTGCCTGCAATGTCATATTATAAAATGGCACAATACTTTTTACATTTAAAATAAAAAATACATATAAAAGTAAAAATAAGGATTTATTATTTGCTTATCTTTCGTTACAAAAATTATTTATTATAAAATTCAGACATTGCTGTACAATTTTGTGGATGAAAATTACTGTAAAAACATGTAAAACACAAATAATTTGTACACCATGAACATTTGATAAAAGAATAATTAGCTTTACAAATACATTTAATACTATGAATATTCGGAGGAAAACATAATTGGTTAACATTGTAAAAAATTTCGCGTTCGCTTGCTAACTTTGACGCATACCAAGCAAATTGTATTATATGTTTAAATACTGGAGCACTTAACAAATAGTGTGTCAATGATTGTATACGTATTGCATCATTGCGCGAATTTAGTTCTATTTTCTCTTTGTCAACGAAATTATCTGGACAATTTTGAATTTTTTTAATAATAATTTTAACTTGTCTGTAAAAGTACACATCACAAGGTTGGCAGAGTGGAGTGCATTTAGGAGTTACAAATTGTAAATTACATGTTGGCTCATTTTTATCATTTATAAAAATTTCATTATACATATGAATGTCTTTCTGACCACCCCAAGAATCAACAAGCAATAAAAATCGAAAAAAGTTTTAAAACCTTACGTAGGTGATAATCGATTTTTATTGCTTGTTGATTCTTGGGGTGGGACAATTGAAGAGTGGAAATACGAAAGGGGGTAAATGCCAAAATGTCATTTTAAAGTTATTAAAGTTAATATGAACAAAACACGGGCATTAGCTTTGATAGATATTTTATTGATAACACTGTTTCATCACATAACGGAAAACATATTCTATTAAACAGAATAATGAAAGATTGAAAAACAAAAACAATGTGTGAAAAAAACAGTCCAATTTTAGGAAAGGGGTAAGTGCCACAGTCAATGATTTTAGAAATGTCACCTTTCTAGTGGAAATGCCCCGGCATTAGAGTGGGTCAAGGGAGAGTGTGGCCGATACAGGGGCTTGTCGCTGATTGGCTCCGCCATAGTGAGAACAACTTCCTGTATTCCCATACATATATGTATACATTTTACGTAGTTCTAAAGGTAAGATATATATTTATATTTAAAACTGAGTTTATTATAATGGGAAGGAGCTTAAAAAACATCTAAATGTTAAATTTGAGTTGGAAAGATGCCGGGTTGTGCAGTAGAAGGATGTAAAAATTCGTCTAGACAAAACGTCAAAATGAACAGATTGCCAAGAGATTCCATAAGAAGAACAAAATGGATTACTAATTGTGAAACACTTGGTGGAATGAAAAATTGGTCCCCACTTGACACTGCAGCTTTATGCGAAGTAGGTTTTTCAACTTTAATCAAGATATACTCATGGAATGAAACTCACATTTATAGTTTTATGTATCAATATTTGCAGGTTATGTTCATAGTGTTGTGTATTAAAATTCGATATGAAAATTCTAATGTATATTTTATGTTGCTCTCAATTCTCTAGTATCACTTCATAGCTGATATGTGGGAAAAACCACGCGTAGACGGAACAAAAAAATTGAAATGTAATGCTGTCCCAACAATATTTGGAGATTTAGTGTATCAAGTGAAGGAAAAAGTTAATGAAAGTTAGTGTGTAATAATTATTATCATAAAGATATCATCAGTGCAGTAATGATTAACAGGTACAATTTCTTTTTAGAAGTTGTAATAGATGTTGACACAGAAGAAATTGTTTTAGTACAAACAGATTCTTCGACAAAAGAAGTTCATATACTTCCAAATAAAAGAAATTGTGAGTTATCTTTCATCACATCTGAAGTTGTTATAGAAAAATCTGAACTACCAGAACCAATGAATACAGGTATGTAGTAATATTTATGCTTTGAGTTCTTCGCTTTTCTTCATTTGGATTTTATAAAATTTATCTTCATTGTTTAACCTTCTAAACTTTGTCTAAATATTTAGATGTATTAGATGATACCGAGCAAGAGCAACATCATTCACAAATACTTAGTAGTACAGAAATCTTGAAAGATCAGATAGAACATCCGATAAAAAACGATTTAAATAATACAGAAGAAGTAAGCGAGGATGATCAACAGCAAGAATGGAC
>NW_011962264.1:0-2699 GCF_000949405.1 Vollenhovia emeryi
ACGTATAGTATTCGGCAGCATTGTACCATGCTTCCGTTTTTCAGCGTTATCCCCTCCCATCGACCGTAATCTGTCGTCATAATTCATAACGCGTATCGTTAATGGCTGTTACACGAATCGCATCTTTCCTCAGAGAGAACTATGTAAAAATCGAGAGAGAGCGGGCCTATTTATAGAGGAGCGTAAAGCTGAGATCCTCAGTAGCAAAGATGTTCGTACTGCTGTCAAATCCTTCCGATATCTTTGATTTAACCGCCGAGCAGTTACAGTTTGTACCCAAAGTCGTTCTGTTACAAGTGTATGGTAATTACGTCGAGTATCTGTGGGATAAGCTTCCAGAACATATAAAAGCGGATTCGGAGGTTCAAACTTATCGACGCTGCTGCGCACATTACAATCAACCGTGGCAGCGGACGCACATCGACGGTCCTGCACCGCTGATTAAGAATTGCCACCAATGCCAGCTATCGCAACAGCAGTAAAAAGTGGCAGTGGTCTGTTAAATTATACGATAAACGCGCTTCCTTTCGAGCTACATATCCCAGGCTATCAGTTTTGTGGCTCGGGCACTCGTCTGGAAGAACGATTAGCGAGGGGCGAACGAGGTATAAATCCATTGGAGGTATAAATCCATCGGCGTGCCGCGAACATGACATTGCGTACTCGCGTAGCAAGGATCTCGCTGAGAAACACGTGGCGGACAAGATACTCGCCGAAAGAGCACGGAAACGCATTACCGCCAGAGATTCGACTCTTGGAGAGAAAGCTGCTGCTATAGCTGTTTGGGCGACTATGAAAGTCAAGACAAAGATCGGTATGGGTTTGAAAACGAAGAAGAAGCAGAAGAGAGCGGCGAAGAAGCGAATACTTCCGGTAGCGAAACGCGGTGGTGTATTACCGCTTCTACCAATATTAGGTGTGCTCGGATCCATGATCGGTGGAGCGGCTAGCGTGGCGAAGGTGGTGAGCGACAACAAAGCTGCACAACTCGAGGAGCAGCAACGTCACAATCGCGCGATGGAAGGTCGCGGAGTGCATCTCGCTCCATACAAACGTGGATGGGGTGTAACGAAATAAGGAAAGAAGAAAAAAAACGTCGAAAAAGCATTAAAAATGCCTATGGGTGTAACAACGAACATACAATTGGACCAACTGGCAAGGCGAATGTGCATACGATACTTTAGAAGTGTCTTCATGCGAAACATGTTACCAATTAGCGGTATACGTCGAAATGAGAGCGGTATCGTGAACCTGGATGACGCGGCAGGTCCCGGTACTCACTGGGTAGCGTACGCAAAGAGGGGAAACCATGTAGTGTATTTCGACAGTTTTGGTAATCTCCGACCGCCTAAAGAACTGGTGCAGTATTTCGGAGACGGGGTGAAAACGATAGAGTACAATCGAACGATCTATCAGACCTACGATCAAAGTATCTGTGGACAGCTGTGTCTACGGTTTCTCCAAACGGTTGACGATAGATTCATGCAAATTTAAAGTCTGGTGCGACGCACAGTGGGAAAAAAAGCACACTTTTTGGACAAAAATCCCAGGATTGTGTAATTTTCAACCGATTTTAATGCTTTTTTTTAATTTACTCGTTATAAATTGCTCTAAAATCGTATCGTGCCCTTTTTTCAAATTAGACCTTTGATTCAAAATGGTGGAATCAAAATGGTTATCAGAAATATAGAAATTGTAAGATATTGAATATTATTGTACCAAACTAAGTATGTATGTATGTATCTTTATTCTGCGGTACACAGAATACGGGCTACCGCTCCGTTTACAATTTTCCTCCTCCACCTTCTCCGCTCACCTTCTCTTATTCCTACGCCATTTCTTAATTTCTAATTTCTCCACCGAGAGAGAGAGACTACCCATTCTCCGCATCCTCACTCATTCTTACATTCATTCCTCCATTCATCCTGGCTTCCGCTTCCGCTGCTCCTTCCTTCCATTCCATCTCCTCCTCATTCTCATCCTCCTCTATCCTTCCCTTTCTCCAATCCCTTTCTCATCCTCCTCTATCTTTTTCATCCACGTCTCTCCCTCCCCTTTCTCCCATAAGCGCACAGCTTTGTCAGCGTATAGCAACTAATCTTTATTGGCGCACAGCAGCCTTCTGTCAAAGTATATATATATTGGCGCACATCAGCCTTCTGTCAAAGTATAGTAAGTAATTTTTATTGGCGCACAGCAGCCGATTTGTATAGGTGCACAGCAGCCTTATAAAAGGAAGAAGAAAGAAAAAGAAGATAAAAAGGAGAAATAAAGCAGCTGATTTCTGTTGGCGCACAGCAGCCGATTTTTATAGGCGCACAGCAGCCCTTTATAATCAGCGCACAGCAGCTGATTTCTTTTGGCGCACAGCAGCCGATTTTTATAGGCGCACAGCAGCCCTTTATAATCAGCGCCCAGCAGCTGATTTCTTTTGGCGCATAGCAGCCGATTTTTATGGCGCACAGCAGCCCTTTATAATCAGCGCCCAGCAGCTGATTTCTTTTGGCGCATAGCAGCCGATTTTTATAGGCGCACAGCAGCCCTTTATAATCAGCTTTGTGTTGGCGCACAGCAGCCTTTTATGTACAAAAGAAAAAGGAAGGAAAAAGAAGAAGAAAAGAAGAAAAGAAGAAGACAAAGTAAAGATACTCACCTTTATAGGGAAGTAAAATCTATAAATATAAAACACAAATTATTAT
>NW_011962265.1:0-2699 GCF_000949405.1 Vollenhovia emeryi
ATGTTATAAAGGAAAATAGAACGAATAACTGGAAAAAAAATCAAAATTATTGACCGTTTCGTTTTAACAATATAAACAGTTAAAACTGAAAAATGGGAAGAATTATGTAGTAGACATGAGTGTAGCGTAAGAGATGTGGCAACAGCATCTCAAACTACAATCTTTCGAATCTATTTTATATTATGTATTAATCGTAAGTGTATTCTTTAGAACAATATTGCACCAAAATATATCATTGTAATAATTGAGTGCTGGTTCCTGTCTGGAAGAAACTTTTGAGCATTACTGTCGCGAAACAACTACTTTAATACATCGCATCACAACTCTTATAAAAATTGAATTTAGTAACGGATAGTAATACTTGATGTTATTATAATATTTAATGTTATTCATCCTCTGCAAATACTCAAAATGCACGACAGAAGATATTTCTATTTCTTCGTCACTCAGTTGATGTAAAAGGTTTGTCACTTTCCCCATCAGACTCTGTATCAAACGAAGTTAAAACTGAACTTCTTTGAAAAGAGAAGCGAGTTTTTTTAAAATAAAACACAAAGTACTGCACTGACGTGAAGTTCGTGGCGGTACTGTCGCTCGGATTTTGTTAAAATTTTCAACACTTTTTGGACTGACGCGACAATTGTTTTTGCACTAATCTAATAAACGATTATATTTGCGAAAATAGTGTGTCCGAAGCCTATAAATTCGCCTTGAGGTATGTAAAAGTGTGCCGCGATTATCGTTAGAAAGATGGCGAAACTCGTCTTATATCATACCTCGATAGAATCCCACGTTGCCGTGTTTCACCGTCACGAAATAACAAAAGTATTCCGTCGCGAGTAAATGCAGCGCAGTGACAAGTATCAATGTTCCCGGTATCGACTATCGTTCGTACTGCGAGCGCGGTAGCGAGAACGACGACGGGCAAAAAGCAAGCGCGCTTGTGAAATATCGTGATGAACTGCCGATGAAATTTATAGAAAGGTGGTTATCGCGGCCGGTGAAAGTTTCCGTAAACGTCCCGATGAAGCGCGTAACGTCTACTTCCGCCCGGCGAAACCAATTTCACTTTGAAGTTGGAGTCACGCGGACAGGCGTCGATCAACGGAAATGGGATATATCGGTTTCGCGTCTCGATGGAATACTTGCGTTTGTACTTCTAGCACCGCGGAAGACACCCGAGGTGTAAGTTTTTTTTTTTTTATAAACCTTTTATCGCTGGATCCCGCAGCGATTCACAATCAAATGACATCTTCGTGGATCTATCTCTGACAAACGACTTTTCTCGTGCTCTGTACGTTAACATATCTATTATATACACATGTACAGTAAACGGATTTAACCCTTCGAAGTATGGTGGTAATCCACGTTACCACCTCCACTTCTTCGTTTCTTGGCCATTTAATTTCTAGTTAACGCATTTAGGTCAGGTTTTTACATTTTTGGGTATCTT
This sequence comes from Vollenhovia emeryi, assembly GCF_000949405.1. Lineage (NCBI taxonomy): Eukaryota > Metazoa > Arthropoda > Insecta > Hymenoptera > Formicidae > Vollenhovia > Vollenhovia emeryi. The sequence goes on from NW_011962265.1 coordinate 1,454, forward strand.
AGCGATAAAAGAACATAAAAAAGGAGTTGGGTAGTCTTTAAGATTTATTACAAAAGTTTTATTAATAAACGAATATGAAAAAAACAACACTTTTTGTCGGAATAATTTATTATTGAACAAGTTTTTTAAGATTATTTCTTGAAAACTTTGTGCAAAGTGGTTTTCGGGGTCGCTCATCGCGAATCTGACGTCCGATTTTTTTAATTCAAAATGGCCGACCGAAATGGCGGACGCAAAGTACGTGAATTTTTTAAGTTTTCAAGTTTTTCAGCATTTTCGTTTGATTACGGTATTTAGGGACTCGTCACGTCCGCGTCGTTAGCTCTGGATAGTGCTGAGAATGAGTAAATTCTAAGAAATGATCAAATTTCAATTTTACATCCGCCATTTCGCGCGCGCTATTTTTTTATATTCTATGAGAATTTTCAACTGGAATTTAGATTCCATGGATCCTAATAGTGTCTAAATAATGTTTCTTAGCATAGTTGAATTACAGTTGAATGATACTATTCTTTTAAGTTTCGAATTCCGCCATTTTGAATTATGAAAATCTGATAACGGATTCGTAACCAGCGATCCCAAAAACCCTTGTATATAAAGTTTCACAAAAAAAATGGTTCAATAGCTAAATGTATGCTTCAAAGGGTTAAACACGGAAAAACACACGCGCGATTGAAACAAAACGACGTAATTTACAAACTATTATATCTATAATTAAATTTTATATCTATAACTAAATCGATAACTAAATTTTAACTTCTTTTTAAGATATAAATCAATTACAAACGTAAACGCCATTTAGGACCTGGTACAGGTGGGGGTAGCCAATTAAATTACTTTGTGAATCCATATTTTTTCAAACCTGTCCTGCGCGCTATTTCTTCTAGACATACACGGAAAAAAATTTTCCGTTCGTGCAACCGAATTTCGGTTGTGGCAACCGAAATTTTCTGTTCTCTGGGAACCAGACGAAAACTCGGTTGTAGCAACAGAAAAATTCTTCTGGAAGATTTCCGTTGCTGAGACAATTGTAGTCGGTTATCTTAACCGAGTTTTGATGCTGCTTCTGATAAGAGTCTCGTTTATTGCAACAAAATATTTCGGTTCATACTAACAAATGTTTTGATAGTGGAAGCGAACTTTCTGCTGCTCTAAGCATTTATTCTCATATATACTAACCATAATAGCAGTTCATGCTATCGAGTTTTTTGGTTAGAAATATAGTTTCCGTCATTTGTGCAATTCC
>NW_011962266.1:0-2699 GCF_000949405.1 Vollenhovia emeryi
TTCACAAAACGTCAGTTACAAATTCACGAAGGACGCATCATCCCGGAAGTAAAACTGATTTGAACATTTCTTTACTCCGTGGAAGCCTTAAATAACTAACAAGAAGTACTGTAATTTGATATAAATAAATAATAATATAGATAAACAATTTATTTTACTATTATTATTTATAAAATTATAAATAATAAACCAAATTTGGAATTGTTGTATCGCCAGTAATTAAAACAAAATACTCTGGGATTAGATCGACCAAGGCTGGCAGTTTTATTTTTTTTACCACGACGTTTCGGCCAGTAATACTTGTCCTTTTCAAGTGGATCCTATAGCTTGTGACAACGAAGCATCTACAAATCAATTACTTAGTCCAAATACAAAACGGTAACAACTTGTAAAACAATAAATTATAAAATATAAAGCGGTAATAAATTATAAAAATTATAAAAAGAACTACGAGCAAATCTCTCAGTCATAATATAAAATAATAAATTATAAAAGAAGAACTTACAGGAAAATATAAATTTAGGCTAATCGTCATCGCACATAGAAATATACGTCTTCGCACGTGTCATGTCACCAAGAGACTAGATAGTTGGAACAGAACAAAGGGACATTGCTAAGATCCTCCCGTCATGACATATATGTAGAAGGGGACCAGAGAAACAAATAAATAAAAATAAATATAACTAACTAGGTGAGTCGAACGATTCTATCATATATCGTGTTCAGATTTTCAGTATTTTTCTGGAGGTTAATAGCGTTATTAAATTTCTTGATAAAAAACATCTCTGTGATTTCTCTGCGTCTATAATGTCGTTCTTTGTGTAAAATTAGAGGATTTGACCAGTCAAAATCATGTCCGAATATTGTCCGATGTTTGCTTACGACAGAGTGATTTGATGTCGGTTTTTTGATGTCGTTGCAATGTTCCTTTATCCTCGTTGCAATATGTCTCTTAGTTTGGCCAATATAGGTCGCGTCGCAGTTAATACAATCAATTTTATAGACAAGTTCGGTCTGTTTCGTGTTGATTATTTTATCCTTCCCCTTTCTTATAATTACGTCAAGTTTTTTAGGGACAGTAAACACAATATTCATATTAAATTTGGATAAAATGCGTCCTATTTCTTCACTAATACCATTGATATATGGTATAGTGAGATAATTTTTACGTTCAAGGCTCTCAGTTGGAGGGTCGTTAGTATTGGTATTGTGTCGATGACGTAATAGTTTTAATCGTTTTGTAATGTGTTCTTTAATAAAACGGGGGGGATAAGAATTATTTAGGAGAATGTCATGAATTAACTTAATGTTACTGTTGTGGAAACGTGCGTCAGAAAGTAAAATGGCTTGGTCTACTAAAGTTGAGACCGTGTTAATTTTGTATTTTGTCGGGTGGCTCGAAAAGTAATTAATGTATCTTCCCGAAAATGTCGGTTTTCTGTACCAATTCGTTATCATTTTGTTGTTTTCTCTGAGGACAGACACATTAAGAAAATTGAGTGTTTTATTGTTCTCAATCTCGGAGGTGAATTGTAGACGAGGATGGTAACTGTTAAAAGTATTCAACACTTCCTGTAGTCTGTCCTCAGGGAGGACTAGGAATATGTCGTCAACGTATCTATAATACACTTGTATCTCGAAATCCAACGAATTAATACAGTGTGTCTCTAGGTTATCCATAATTATATCCGCTAGTATAGGGGATAGAGGAGACCCCATAGGACTACCGAAGATCTGTTCATATATCTGGTCATTAAAAGAAAAGCTAGTTAAACTGAGAATTAGATCTATTGCATGTGAGAATTGAGGTAAGCTGAGTTTCGTGGCTTTGGAAATTTCATGCCATCTGTTTTCAATGCCTTTAAGTACTAGTTCTTTAGGAACATTAGTAAATAATGCAGTCACATCTAGTGATACCATGATGTCATTGTGGTGGATGTGGCATTCACTAATGTTCTCCGCGAAGGTCCAACTATCATTGACATAAGATTTCGGTTTAGAAATAGAGTGATTTAAAATATCGTGTAGGAAGCGAGAAATGTTATACAGGGGGCTGCCCAGTGTCGAGACAATAATACGTAGAGGATGACCAGGTTTATGGATCTTCGGCAATCCGCAACATCTTGGTAGATTACCATTTGTACAATTCAAATGTCGGTATTCGAAATCATTGATGATGTCATTATCTCGCCAAGCTTTAATTAGGTCTTGAACTTTGTTAGTTATCTTATTGATCGGATCTTTTGGTAGTTTTGGTAAATGTTCACTTTAGGGGAGTCAGCTCCGATGACCTTGACCTTGACATATGTTGTCAAGGTTACCCTCCTGAGTAACGCTCAGAAGGTTTTAGCCGTCGCTCGTTGTTTGTTAAAAAGTTATTAAAAAAACTATGTCGACCAATTATATGTAATTTTCAGACACAAATATTAAAAATTTTGAAAAATGTTTTAAACAAAAGTTGTAGATCTCTTTAAAATATATGTTTTAGTCCTATTCATTTTTACTCTACGAGTGACCCACGTAACAATTCGACATCTTTTAAACGTCTAAAGGACGTCCCGTTCGTCATGCACGGACATCCGTATGATGTGAGGAAGACGTCCAGTAGACATCTTTTGTACGTACAATGTACCGCCCAAAGATGTTGACGCGTCATTCTAACGACATTTATAGGACGTCTTTGGGTCCAATGGCTGCGA
>NW_011962267.1:0-2700 GCF_000949405.1 Vollenhovia emeryi
GAGATCCACTCCACACCTCTGACATAGGGTGGGTGGGGTTATTTTTAATGAAGTGGAGCCCCCCCGAAGAGGGGGCGGAACACACTGTCTTCACGCATACATTTTTCCATCTACATTTGGTGGAGAGGAGTGACTTATATGTAGGTAGAAAAATGTATGCGTGGAGACAGTATGTTCCGCCCCCCCTTCGGGGGGGCTTCACCTCGTTAAAAATAACCCTACCCACCCTATGTCAGAGGTGTGGAGTGGATCTCGCTTCACGTGGAAAGTTGCAAACCCATGTGGAACAGTATAACGGCGGAAGTACATGCGAGGAGACAGTATGTTCCGTTGTTGGGGATGTCTTCCCGAGTCATTTCATATATATGTATATATATAAGGGCCGGACTCAAATAGTTTCGAAGATACAGGTTGAGAAAGGATACAAATAATAAATATATAAATAAACGTCTAATTATGATTTATTATTCTTTGGTGGAAATATATGAAGACTTTCAAACGTAAACAAACAGGGACTACCGCACCTCTCCGCATGCAGGGATGGGTGGGGGTGGCTCTCGGTATGCGTGGAATGTTACAAACCTATATATTATTATTTGTATCCTTTTTCAGCCTGTATCTCCGAAACGTAAACAAACAGGGACTACCGCACCTCTCCGCATGCAAGGATGGGTGGGGGTGAATCTCGGTATACATGAAATATTACAAACCTATATTATTATTTGTAACCTTTTTCAGCCTGTATCTCCGAAACTATTTGAGTCCCCCCCTTATATAATATATGAAATGACTCGGGAAGACATCCCCAACAACATATTTAAAAATAAAACAAATCGGAGAGGAAGTGGCTTTTATGCATAATTACCAAACATTTTAAACATATTCCCAAAGAAAACTGGAAAAAAATTTTTTCACGAAAACAAAGCTTCCTCTATAAGGAAGCAATATAGAAAATTTAGAAGATATGTAGACACGACAGAAATTACATTTTAATGAGATTTTTATTTTATAGTATAATATTTTAAAATACTTATCCAACAAAAAATACGCATTTCTTTTTTATATATTGTATAATTTTATATTTTAACTAAAATTATTATAATTATCGTACCAACATAATATAGTATAACAAATTATAACAATTATAATTACTAATATTTATTATTGGGGAGGGGGTAAAGATGGCGAGGTGGAAAGAAGTTCAGTGAGAAGGTGTCGTGAAAAGAGTGTCGAAAGAAAGGATTGGAACGGAGTATGAGGAAGAAGGAAGGAGCGTTGGAGAGAGGAACGAGAGAGGAATCGGGGGACATGGAGGCGAAAGAAAATAGTGGAAGGCGGAGGAGAAATCGGAGTGGAAAAAGTGAGATGGCATGAGTCGGCAGTCTTGGAGCGAGGAGAGCAGAGGGGAGAAGGGAGCGGAGGAACGAGAGCCGATATGGAAAAGGAAGAGGATTGGTCGGGAGGATCGAGAGATCGAAAGATCGAAAGTCGATCGGCGAGGGTGCAGGAAGAGGGAGCTGACGGACCGAAAACGGACGGCAGCGGAGAAGGGAGCTGGAGGACCGAAAACGGACGGCAGCGGAGAAGGTGTACAAGAGTACAAGTGACGGGCGGTGAAGGTGGCAAGGCACAGGCAGAGAAGACAGAGGAGAAGAGGAAACGGAAAAGGAGCGGAGACGAGGAGGAGAAGGAGAGGCGGCGGAGGAGAAGAGAGAAGAAGAAGACAGAAGGAAGGAGGAACAAGAAAGAGAGAGGAATGGAGCAGGAGGAACGATCGAGTGGTCGAAGTCGAGTGATCGAGGAAAAAGTGGTAGAGGGGAACGAGAGATCGATCCGGCGGGAAGAGGGTTGCGATTGGCCGAGGGGATCGAGAGATCGATTCGGTCGGGGAAGGCAGTGAGTAGAGGAGCGCGTGAGAGAGGGAGGAACGGGGGGAGGGTTAAGGGGAAAGGGAAAGTAATAGCGGTAAGCGTGCGAGAGTGCAGACAACGAGACTGAGAAGGCGGCAGGAAAGAAAGGAGAAGAAAAGCAGAAAAGGAGGTGCAGAGGAAAGGACGAGGTGGAGGAAAGAAGGTAGGAAAGGGAGGGCTGAGGGAGGAACAAGAGGGGATAGAAGAGGTGACGGGCGATAACGAGCGGGGCAGAAAGAGAGAGGTTAGGGCAGGTGGGCACGAGGAAGGCAACCGGCGTTGGCTACTCGCGCGCACGTGGGCGAGATTAGGGAATGGATAAATTAACAAATAATAATATCCATAGGAAAAGGGAGAGAGGACAGAAGAAAGAAGAGGAAGGAGACGGAGAGAAGAGGAAGGAAGCGGAGGGAGAACAGGGAGAAGGCAGGTGAAAGCAGGAGAGAGAGGGGTGACGGAGGGTAGGAGAGAAGAAGGAGGAGAGGTATAGAGAGAAACAGGAAGAGGATACAGGGAAAGAATACAGAAGAGGATGGCGGGAGGAGAGAAGGAAAGCGGTTCGAAGGACTGGACGGAGGTGCTAAGGGAGATAGGAAGCGAACTGAGAAGGATAAGGGAAATACTGGAGAGAAAGGAGGGAAGAAAAAGGAGAGAGGAGAGATGGATGAGAGAGAGAAGATTAGAAGAGGAAAAGGAAAAACAGGAAAAGGAGGAGGCGGCGAAACGAGAACAAGAGCAAGAGGAGAAGGTAAGGGAGGAGGAAGAAAAGGAAGAAAAGGGAAGGAGGCAG
>NW_011962268.1:0-2701 GCF_000949405.1 Vollenhovia emeryi
AGCGCTCACTCAACAGTTGTGTCTGCTGAACGCGGCCATTGGCCTCACTCTCACATCAGATGAGATCGCAGCGTACGAATTCGTCGGTTACGTCACGAGTAGGAGCAGGTAATATAAATCATACATGTAAAAGATTCGTATTTCTATATCTCGTATCGTGAAACAAGGTGAAAATAGATTTTCGACGTTACATTAAAAACAAAGGATTTGACTATCCGAAATATGTAAAAATATATCGATTCACTGTCTCAATTATTTAATTAACGATCTCGATGAACGTCTATTGATTTAGTATATCTTTACTGGCACGCTTGTCTGATATACATCTTTAGACGTCGTACCTTTTCTTTAAGGTATCGTCGCATGGAAGCGGTTTGTATCAGAAAGGAGAACCAGATCTATTCTGTCGACAAGAAGCATGCCTTGGCAATGTTCAGCAAGGAAGAACGGCAGAAGAGAGAAAATCTTTTATTAGGATTATTTAGAGAGATGATTAATCACAAGAAAATGGCGCAGGAGAAGAATTGCTAACTTTATCGTGTGTAACGTTGATACAGTTTCTTGTGTCATTGTGTGTGCTTGTGTATATACATATTGTATAAACTTAAGATTTCACTAGGTGTACGAAGATGATGTGTATAGAAAATATCAATGTACATTTGGATAAATAGTAATGTTTCCTTATTTTCTATAAAACAATTTTGGCAACAGCAATCGGAAAGTGTCTAACCAATGCATCAAAATGAATCTTTACTTTTTATTATTTGCACATAAGACCGTTTCAAAATTATATATAAAGTCAGTGCAACGGTGAAAATATTCTATTAATAACATCGCAATGGTAAAGTAACTTCCTCTTTGTGTTCAATTACTTTTACTTTTCTATTTTTCATTTCCTGCCTTTGTTGCGACAGAGAGAAACCTGAGAGCGGCCATCCAGTAGTTCACTTGCACTTTGGCATTTTGCTCTTCAAGTGTTCGAGAATGGTCTCAGGTTTCTCTCTGGCTTTCTTTTTTGCTATTTCTCTTGTTTCTTCCGTTATTCTTTCGTCATACCATTTTGACCAGCCGCCAGCAAGTCTGCGTACACTGCAATATGAATAAATTTAGAGTTCTCTATTACATATACCTTACTGATTTGAATACCAAAAATATGTACTTTTTGTAATTCAATTTCTTCACTTCGTTCAGCGCACATTTACTTTTCCGGCCAGATGCGCAGACAAGTATGATTTCATCGGAAGCAGACGGCTTTGGTTTCTTATATGTATTCATAAAGTCTTCTACCGACATCTCTTTCAATACTTTCACAAGCACATCCACTAAAACAAATATATACATATATTTTATTACTTGTTACTGTATATCATTTACATGATATAACATTGTTAACGTTTAAAAATAAACAAAATCTTTTCAAGATTTATACATGTAGCAAAAGAAACCTACGTGGTATATTAATGCTTTCTGGTGTATAAGAGATCTCGTTTATCTCGGATGGTTCTCTGATATCAATGATCCAGACTGATGTCTCTTCCTTTCCCTCTAGTTCGTTTATTATCTCGTTGAATTCGAGATGATCTAAAATACTGGGTCGTTCGCGAGATGCCATCTCCTTTTTGCACAGATCTGCACTGTCTCTTTTTAGGCAAGATAAATTCGAAGAATGTAAAGTTCGTGTCACTGAAAATAAATTTGTATCTTTGTTACTGTAAATATTGATGTTTCAAATTACATACTACAACATTAATAATATTCAATTCCATTGATAAATTTGAAGACTCGCTCCACACACGTATAATAAAAAAAGTAACAAATAAAAGATAACAGTTGGAAAGAAATTGTCTCTGTGATTTTTATAAATCTCCAAATCCTACTACAGAAATAAAAGATACGTACAGTCATTGCCTGCACTCGAACGGTTAAACGTAATTTCTAAAAATCGTTGACGACTCCATGCCAACGGCAAGGCGTACGGGTTTCCGCGAAAACAAGTCAACGATACGTATGTATGTATACAGTACATACATGATGAGTGTCAACTTTTTTGTTGCTAAGAAGCGATAAGGGCCATCGCACACAAAATTGCATAGCTGCATGTGCATAGCATGAAAACCATTTAAACCAATGCCTGGTGTCCAGCAGAAGTTAGCGCTTGCTAAGCGCTTTGCGTTCATTGGATTATACTTTCAGATCTGTGCTGAAATTAAGCTATTCTTCTAGATCTATCCAATCAGCATAAAGCGCTTATTAAGCGCTAACTTCTGGAGAACACAGCCAATGCCTTTGCCCATCTCGAGAACAAGGAGATATATTCTCTATCTCATGTTTTGGACAGTTTCGGCAGCTGGGAAACAAAGGCATTCCCCTTGCAGGTATATATGTTTTAAGGTGCCGACAGAGAGTGGGCATACTGGTTATACTGTGGTTATAGGCTGGTATTACATTTGTCGTACGACAAATTTTTCAAGCGTGTCGATTGGCCGCTGAATAGAAAGTTTCTAGATACTCGAGAATTTTACTATCCTTCAGCCAATCAATACGCTTAAAAATTTTGTCGTACGACAAATGTAATACCAGCCTCATACTGTGGTTCGGTCTCCTTATACATTCTCCATGGTCTATGATTACAGCCTGAAAGAAGACGCAACTACTACAACTAGCAGCACAGTATAACCAGTATGCCCACTCTCTGTCGGCA